>NW_017306899.1:53017-87430 GCF_000935625.1 Nanorana parkeri | reverse complement strand
AAAACACCCCGATAACCTTAAGAAGGCCCCCCCCCCCCATGGAGGCCCCTAGTGTATAGTCCGGTTTATATGACATAATGACGCTCACCCCAGAGAGCGAAACAAATGCCCCCAGTTCATCTTATCCAGACTCTAGGGGGCCCTCACAGCGGTCCAGAGCAATCCCAATACTGAGGCTCCCTCCAGGGGTGTTCCTCCCCTATCCAAAAACAGGTATAGTCAAGGCTCAAGGCAAAACAGTTGCAGCACAGGCAAGTTTCTCTGCCCAATACGTCCCGCATGCAGGAATATGGAACGGGAGGTCAAAGGAAGCAAACAGTAATACCTAAGGCACATAGGGGGGTCCAGGAACCGGGAGGTCTCAAGAAAAATAAAACAAGATAAGACAATCCTCACCCAGGATGGACATAAGGAAAAAAAAAAGATCAAATCATATCATCTAAGACACGGAGCTACGCATGGCGGGGTCCCTCCGCAACTTCTTAGGACGAGATACCTCTGTCCACCGGGGGAGCGATGGAATCGTAGCCAGCTCTGGGACCGGGGGATCCGGCCAACGATCCAGTTCCATCGGTGAGATTCCCAGGTCAGTAGTAAAGCTGGTTAGGTCCTCTGGGGTGCGAAGAACCCCCAGGCGTCCCCCCTTACGTACAGACAGATGGAAGGGATATCCCCACCTGTAGGGAATGTGTAACTCCCGGAGTAATGAGGTGAGGGGTCGCAGAGCCCTGCGACGTGCCATGGTGCGAGGCGACAGGTCCGGAAAAAGGGTTATAGATGCCCCTTCCCAACTAATATTATCAGGATCACGTGCTTTAGCCATAATATCCTCCTTTAATTTAAAAAAATGGACGCGGCAGAGGACATCCCGCGGTTGATGTGCAGCAGGTTTCCTAAATCCGGGGATTTGATGGGCCCTATCAATTTCATTCGGTTCAGTTGCTTCTCTGTTTAAGAGTGAATTAAAAATACCTCTAATAGTGGGTTCCATGTCAGCTGTTTCTATTGCCTCTGGCAGACCCCGAATCCTAATGTTGTTTTGTCGACTTCTATCCTCAGTGTCATCCATATGTGTCCAGACAGATTGGAACAGCCTGTGGTGATCCTTGACAGCTGCCTGTAGTTCTGTTGTGGCAATGCGGTATGCATCCAGCTCCGAATCCACTATATCCAGGCATTGATGGACCCCTCGAATAGCATCGTGGAGGCCTTCCATGTCAGCCCTATGGATGTGCTCAAAACGAGTGAACAGGGCTTCCATATCCCGTTTAGAGGGTAGGTGCTCAAGCAACCGCCTGACATCTCCTGTTGAGCTGCTCAGTACTGACTCCCCATCAGAGGATATGTCGGGGGTGTCCCGCACAGGTGACTGCTCTATGGGCAGTGAGGAAGGTGAACCGGACAGAGCCGAGGAATCCCCGCAGGGCGCCGCCATTTTAGCCGTAGAGGCAGTGGCGGCAAGCGTGTGTGTTTATACCGGCCTTCGTTGTCCGCGAGTGTTGCGTCTTAGAGCCCTGGGACTTCTTACTGCGCTTAGAGCCCATCATTGATGTAGGAGGAAGCTGTGACGACATGGTGATCAGTTTATAAGTTAAATGTGTATTGGTGTTGGGTTATGTTTGAGTGCGTTATGCTGTGTGACCTGGTTATGGAAAGAGTATCAGCACCACCCCTCGTTATCTCCCATTGTTCTCTGAGGGAGCTCAGAACAATGACATTCTGGCCAGGCTTCTGCTATGGCTGTCTGGAGTTCGTTAGCAGGTGGACACCTGTGGTGTTGAGCAGACCGATGGTCTGGGAGGGGAGGGTGGATGTGATGGGATTATAATCTGATTTCATCACTTGCTGTATAAAAGTTTGTGCAGTTGCTCAATAAATCAGAGTTTGTTTCACCTTCACTCAAGCCTTGGCTAGTGACTGGGGAAACTGGGAGCTACAGATCAGCGGGTTCCAATATCTCCTCAGCAAGGAAGAAGACAGCGGCGGACATACTCATCCTGAGTACGGGGGTCCGTCACAAAAGCGATCAGAGGCACATAATCACTGATGCCCGGTTACATGCAGGAGAGCTAAGGATGAGCACGTCCAGCTGCCATTAGCCCCCAATATGGGTGTATTATAACATTGGTCAACACACTTTTTCTGGCATAAGGTATTCCAACAGTTTTAATGTAATTTTGGGGTGCTGATTCCAAATCTGGCATCAGTTTTTGTCTATCACATCAGGTATTTGAGATATCAAATATTGCATTTTCAATAAAAACAGTGAATTTATGCTCATATACGAATAGCTATACAGGCATACATACAAGAATAAGATAAGATAAGATACTCTTCTTTCATTTTTACAGAGTGTCCTATTGGGATTGAACCATATACTGTATATTTCTGTTGTGAAGTAACACACATTTCAAACTCCTTTTACTACTGTCAATAAAAAGTCTCCATTCACTTAAATCATATGCGGGCAGTCCCATATTGAGAAAAAGCCCTTCAACATCATTGCAATAAACAAGTTGACCATCTGAATGGAAGTACTTTCGCAGTGCTGCTTCTCTGTTACGATAAAAGGAGACACTAGTGCCAGGTCTGAGTAGTCCTTTCTCTTGCAGCCTGGAAACAAACAATTCAGCAGACTGCTTTGGCAAATACAAATCTCTTACAAGATCATTCAATTCAGGCTGACTAAACAGATACATTTTATCACAATCTGCATCAGATGGCGTATATTCGATCTGATCATCATCATCATCATCATCATCTGTAGAAGCAGGTAAACTGAGGGATTCAACATCAATCTCTGGTAGCTCAGTAAATACATGCCCAGGTATTTCCTCACAGTGCTCAACTGGTCGTCTAGCAGATGGGATGTCTGGGCATTGTAAGTGTTGTTTATTTTTCTTATTGAAACCTTTTACATTGAAAAGGCAGAAGTAGCAGTTATCCAAATGGTTTGTAGGTTCTCTCCAAACCATTGGCACACCAAACTTCAGCTTAGTATTCTTTCCTTTAGACCATGATCGCAAAGTTTCAACACAGGTTTTACACACTTTGTGAGGAGCCCAATTTTTGTCTTGGTCTCCAAGTCGTACTTTAAAGTAGGCAAGATAAACCTTCTTGACAACGGTATTGATGTTGCGCCTTTGATCCTGCAAAGTGAAGCTGCCACAGATGTAGCAGAAGATATCTGGGTCATTACTGCATTTCCTTCTTTTGGATGTTGTAGCTATTGTTAGATCACGCCCCGCAGAAGGAAAATATTAAATAAATGTGGATATCTACATAAAATTATATTATAAACACACTATCCTAAAAATACAGCACCATATTTTAACACTAAAGCAGTCACTGACTCGCAACAACTTGCAATCATAAGTGACAAAGAGTTAATTTCGGGTAAAATCAATGAAAATGGGGTATGCCGGTAGCATAAAAATGAGATGTAATAGAGCAAATCTGATTTGATCTGAAATCGGATTTGGAATCAGCACCCTGAAATTAGTCTAAAACAGCTGCAAAAGTCCAGGCCAGAAATTTTTTTTGTTTTTTTTGTTGACCAGTGTAATGTGTGTGAACATTGTTGGAAATACAAGGCCAATGCAATAAATTCAATAATTTGTCAATTAGTAAAGTACAAGGAAAGATAAAAGCTGAAAGTGTTGAAATCACAGCAGTAAGTCATATTGTAAATGTTCTCCTCTTAGTA
The DNA here is from genome assembly GCF_000935625.1 of Nanorana parkeri. Classification (NCBI taxonomy): domain Eukaryota; kingdom Metazoa; phylum Chordata; class Amphibia; order Anura; family Dicroglossidae; genus Nanorana; species Nanorana parkeri. Next base: position 83,724 of record NW_017306899.1, on the reverse strand, counting down.
AGGCAGATTTGTAATCCTATAAGGTTGTTAATGCTCACACACAGTATGCGTAAGGTATCAACTCTGTGTGGCTCTTGTGCCATGGTAAGCTTGACTAAAAAAATGTTTTCCCAGAGAGGTGACCCAGCTCAGGAAGCTGTTAAAAGGAAAAAAGTACTACCACATTGAAGCAATTAGATGCTGCAGGCAATATTCACCTGGTATGAAAGCTTTCAATAGATATCCTTTCGGTACAGACAACAGAGGAAAGTTTCAGAGTGATGCTCTGTTTTCAGGCCTGTGTGTACAGGATCTAAGGAATCAGTGGCGGAACTACCGTCAGTGCCGGGGCAGCGGGGCCTGAGGCTGTGGCGGGGGGGGGGGGCAGTGGGGTCCGGTCCTGGGCACCCCCACAGCCTCAGTGAGGTCCGGTCCTGCAATAGGGGGCAGTGCACGGTCCCGGTGTTCGAACACCGGGGCCACGCACTGCCGACAGGCTTCTCAGTGAGGGGGCGGGTCCTGTGACTTACCTCCTGGTGGAATGAGAGATCGCAGTCGGAGAGAAGTGACATTTCAGGACCGATCAGCTGTTTCAGGGCAGATCGGTTCTCCTGCACATGCGATTTGTGATGCCGATCTGCCCTGGAACAGCTGGGAAAGCGCTGGAATGCTTCACCTTTTGGTGGTCACACATTCCACCGCCGAAAATCTGGGCGGGATTACATTAAAACGTGTGACCACGTCACCGGTCACACATTCTAACGTAGTCACAACCTTTGATAGAACACTGCCATCAGGGGGTATGACCAGTACCCATGTGAGGGGTCTGGGGGGCCTCTTACATGGGTATCAACTGTACCGGGGCAGCATCCCGACGACCCGACCAGACCACCTGGGACCCTGCAGAGCCCACCATAGAGAGTCTCAGGTGGGCTATGCAGGATCGATTTGTGCTCTGCAGGGTCTCAGGTAAGTCCAGCACGCTACTGCAACATTAGAGACCGCAGGGGGGGGGGCAGTGTGATCCGATCCCGTGACCACCCCCCCCCTATGGGAGGGTGGCCCAAGATAAAATCTTGCACCAGGGCCCTTTATTTATTAGGTTATTAGGTCCGCCACTGTAAGGAATGTTTGGTTTATTGTGGTAAACATAGGGGATCTCCGTTCATCCAGTTTCATGATTATGAGATTCAATGTGAAGCTCACTTCTTTTTGTATGCATCATGAAGTATGTAATCACTCTTAGGGAGCAGTGCTTGGGATAAAAGTTATAGCAGCGCTAATAGTAATAACTATAATGATATTTTATGTTATTATAAAAAAATCAATGCTTTTGCACACACTTACTCTTCAATTCTAACACAAATGTCAATAGACTCTAGCTTCATTAAACTTTTTTTGTAGAACCACAAACCTCTGCCCTCCTATACAGAGGCAAAACTCTGATATGTGTAACTGCATTAGCATTACAGGGTTAATTTTAGTCTGTTGCGGAAGTTCGGAGGGTAACAAATCTACACAGTTAAGATAGAAAAACAAATGCTTCTTTCTCCTAGAGGGGACAGCTGTGACTAAATGATCTTGAGTTCTGACTTCATCTCTTATATACTGCAAACTTCACGTTTAGTTTTACCTAATTAGGTACTGTATATTGGTATATATACAATACCTAATTAGGTAAAATATTGGTATATATTTTGTATACATTTTCTTTATTTATTATGGTCAGGACTGAAAAAAATATAAAAATAAGTATTTGTTTATTCTTTTACAGTCAACTGTGTATTTTAATGTCATCTAGCTTATGTGTCTTTAAAGGTCTTATCCCCATATTTTCTATTATAGCCTTTTCTGCTTTGCTGAAAAAACTGTCAAGAGTCTGGTGTTTTTTCCAATTTAACATCAGGTATGTTCTTTATCAGAGATGCTCTGTCAGTGTTTCTGCCCCTTACACCTGTGTCTCGTCTTTCCTGTGTTTGTGGCTTTTTAGGAGCTCTTCCCTCACCAGCCAGTGCTAGTTCTGCTGAGAGATATGATTACTCTTTGGTTCTCATTAGTGGCATATTAATATTAGTGTGCAGAATGTGATGGGTTTGTTAACTATGGTAGTAGTTATATTTCTCAGTAGCAGTTGTGTGTGTCTGTACCGTCTTTATCTTGTTTTTTTTTATGTTTAAATTGGCTTTGGTTACTGAAACCATTTGCATGCCTGTATTGGCTTTGTCCTCTGATCTTGTCTGTATGCATATTCTTTTGGTTTCTGTTTGTTGGAGTATTAGTGTACCAGATCTCCTGTTTTTATTGTCCAGCATGCATGTGACTTGTTCAATCAATCAAGCTGGCTAGCTTTGGTGAGCCTGGTCTCAAATGGCACAGGAACCCCAATGGAGCTGTTTTTGGAGTTCTTCCTGAACCCCCATTCAGGTCCTTGTGCCATTTGAAACCAGGCTCACCAAAGTGAAAGTGTCAGGGCTAAGCTTATAGACTCCAGAAAGGATTTCAATTAAATCTTGTTAGAATAGAATACAACAGAAATCTGTTGCCATGTTATTTGCTGCTACCACTTTCTAATTGTATAATACAACTACTGCAGTCATTCTTTTGAGTCCAGTCTTATTGAGGGTATACAACATACAAGTATGGATGAAGTGTCTAAACCCCCTAAATGTGTTTTATTCTATTCTAATAAGTTATAATAAGAATTCTTTCTGGACTCTACAAAAATTGGTGTGGCTCTGTTACTGCTTTTCTTTTGTTACTGTTTGTCAGTTGTCTACTGGCACTCAGTCAGTTCCAGTCTGTCTGTCTGAGGATGTCTAGGTAATGAATACTGGGACTTGTGCTGCCACACAATTTTCATCCATACCTTCAAAAGCTTGGGATAAGACAAGGTGCTCCTTGTCCCTGCTAATCCCTACACCCTGATAGGAGTCATTTTCCATCAACTGGCAACACTTTTTGCATTCCTTTAATGTCTGCCATGAGCATGTACCTGCTTTACTGTGTGTCTGCACTGTGCTTACTCTGCTCTTGTCAACAGGTCCTTTCACATCAAGATACAACAATCTGTTTCCTGTTACTCATGACAAAAACACATTTATTTATAAAGTTCAGTAGCACAAGGAATATTTTTCACACAAATGAATAAATCAAAACATCTACTTTAATCAGAGAGGTAAAAAACGAAATCTTCTGTAAATCCATTGTCATGGCTGCACTCATTATTCTTATCAATAGAAAAATATTCATATTCAGTAAATGTGTAAAGATGAACAATTAAAATAAACTAACCCTAAAGCATCATAGTTTATCTTCAAATAAATGTACTCTTTTGGATGTTATCTTTAATAATAAGGACCTGTAAATGTAAGCCCTTGTGAATAAAATACAAACAACAAATCTTTCAAGCTAAACTGCATACGGTCGTCTAGAGAAAGTCAGATAACAGAAAAAGGTGAGCCAAACAACAAAGAAATATGTTCTTGCTTAGAGAATTATTATTCTCTCTTAAACACTTTTTATTTGCTGACATTTAGTTGCTGAGACAGGACCTTGATCAAACTGATAGCAATTAACTACTGGCACAGACCACACTTAAATAAAAAATTATAAAGGGGTGAAACAAACACTTACCACACATTATATATATAGATCTATATATAGATCTATATATAGATCTATATATATAGATCTATATATATACATATACTGTCGGTAAATCTGCCAGATGCATGCATTTAAATTCACTAATTGTGAATGTTTTGAATGTTTTGAGAAAGTCATATTCATTGATTTATGAATATGTCCGTTACTATGCACCTGCTCATTGAAAAAATTCCCAGTATGCAGCAGATCATTTTTTGTGATGCCTATCATATGCCTATATGTTCAGCAAATTTTTCCATATTTCTTATTCACATGAGTCAGACATTTGCTAAATTTTAAAATTCAATGATATAAACAAATGCAAAATGAATCCATGAGGATTTATAATTTTTAAACATTTGAAAGCATGTTCAGTTGAATGTTTTACATGGTTAGACATATATTTGGCATGTGCTATGAGGTGAAAACTAGTACAAATGTGTTGCCCAGCTGCCATTTACTGGTACTGCTGTTTTTTATCTGTTTAATAATAGCTAAAACAGGTGATTTCCAAAATTAGGAGGCTTTAATTGAAAGAAGGAAAAGTTGCTAAAATAGTGATTCAATAAAAAGGAAATAATGTGTCATAACTGTCAGATTTAATGATTTATATGAGGACAGAGTGGTTACTTACTGTCAAAATATAACCTATAAATCATTTGATATATATCACATTTCTTTTTACAGTTTAACCTTCAGCTTTCTGACATGACATGCTCTGTAAAAGTATCTTCATAATCCTGAGAAACAGCAGCAGAGTTTTACATTGGAGAGATAAAATACAATGGTGGCAAGGTTTCAGCAATGCAGGAGGATTCTGGTTATACTAACACATCTTATACTATTGGGACCTCTTTGCAGACACTGTGGTCCCCACCTCACACAACCCTCTCTGAAACAATAACTGGATCTCACCCAAACAATGTTTACAGGGCAGAATGAAGTCTATATTTTCAGATACAAGGGTTCTCTAAGAACACTACATTTAAGTGTATCACCTTTCATCAGCAAGTAGTGATGCCATGCAAATCTGTAGTGGTAGAACTTATGGTAAAATACAGGCGCTATGGGACGAGGACCCCTTTAAATTATTACATAGGAACAAAAATGGTATGCTATCTGGAAATTTTTAAAGCTGATTCTAGGGTATAAAAAAACCTCATTAAAGTGACACTAAACGCAGGAGTTAAAATTTCAGAAATGCATTTGCATACCTTAACTATGAACAATACTGTAGCTTATCTGTGCAGATCCTCAAATCATCTCTGAATTGGTGTTGAGGCTGTCCGTCCTTCTGGGGGTGGCTACTTTTGTTCTCCATGGTCCATCTGTGTGTTGTAAAGTAGCCACCGCTCCAAGCTCACTCCCGTGACAGACTACAATCTCAGGTTAGTTTGTATTGAGATTGTAGTCCATCACGGGAGGGAGCTTGGAGTGGTGGCTACTTTGCAACACACACCGGGACCATGGGAAACATAAGTAGCCACCCTCCAGAAGGAAGGACAGGGTCAGCACAAATTCAAGATGGTCTGAGGATCTACAGCCGAGTGATACACAAATAAGCTACACTTTTGGTAATAGTTAAGGTATTTGAATGCATTTTTACATTTTAACTTGTGAATTTAGTGTCACTGTCATAAAATAATGTGAGCATTTATTTTTGGTATCCATTCCATTAAGTTTTTAACGTATGATTTTTGGGGGAAGAAGCAAGGAAAGCATGCTCTTTCTTCCTTTCTCAACCTAAAAAGACATCTAAAAGGTTATATCATAGGAATATTTCCCCTTTCTGATTGTCTTACTAGGAGTGCGGTACATGCACAGAGGTGCGCAGAAGTGTTAGCACAACATCAACAACAGGATAATTGGTAAAGGAATATACAAATAAAAATAGCAATGTAGCAAAGCAAAAAAAACTACCAAACCACATAATTTTCTTGTGTCTAAACTAAGACAGCTTCTTATGACACTTTTTTTACTGTTTCCAGTGGCTGAAAAAGCAAAGTAAATGTCCTACTCCCTATGAAATATAACACCCCATCAATATAGCAGAGTTGAACCTCAATGAGTAGTATGTAAGGGGATAAGCATTGTATTACACATCCCTTTATTGGAAAGTAAAGAAACGTGTTGGTATTAATTGATTTAACATGTGCAGTAATCATTATAGGCATGTAAAATTGGCAGGGGTTGGTAGAGTTATCACGCTCAGTACAACAGGCCATTGCAAAATTACCAGAAATGGTAATGTCATGATAAGGAGCCTGAGAAATCACATAGGGGTCTACTCACTAAGCTGCTGTAGGCAGCTGAGTGAACGACCGACCTGAAGCCAAGTGAGCCGAGCGCTGTTCGGCTATTCACTTCAGGCTGGTACGACCCGAAGTGCAGAAGGAGTTCGACTCAGCTGATACAACATCTGGATCGGCTAAGCCGAACCTCCGGCAGGCTACTCGCTGCTGTTTGGCCGTCAAAAAAATAAATAATTTTTGGCCATAGGAATGCATTGCTAGATTCCTATTGGCTATTTCAATTTGCAATAGCCATTAGCAAACTAGCTATTGTACCCGCCCTCTGCTGCTGTCAATCGCTAGAGGGGACCTGATGGAGAACTGCAGGTCCCCTCTGCTGATTGACAGCAGCAGTGGGCGGGTGCAATAGCTAGTTTGCTATTGGCTATTGCAAATTGAAATAGCCAATAGGAATCTAGCAATGCATTCGTATGGCCAAAAATTATTTTATTTTTTTCTATTCTGACACGGCTCCGTGTCAGAATAAAGAAAAAAAAAGAAAAAAGCAGTGTTTCTCTCCTTGGCGGCCGGGAGCGGGAGACTCCTGGAGCGCCCTGAAGAGTTTGTTTTCTTTTTTTGACTGCAGCAGAAGCGGCAGCCAATAGAAAACAGTTGGGCGGAGCTAGCTGTCACTTTTTTTTATTCTGACCGCAGCCAACGACTCCATGTCAGAATAAAAAAAAACAGGGAAAGTTTTACTCTGCTCGATCGAGCCGAGTAAACCTTTCTTGGAAAAAGTGTTTCTCTCGTGGCCGGCTGGGAACGGGAGACTCCAGGAGCGCCAGGGAGAGTTTGCTGTCTGGAGATCAGTGTCCCTGGTTAGCTGGTAACCAGGGACGCTGATCTATCTGCAAGTAGCCAGAGCCAGCCGTGAGATGAGCCGCTCGGCCAACTTCGGGAGCTGTACGGGCTATAGGGAATAGCACATACAGCAGTCCTTCGGTTCTACTGAACCGAAGGGATCCTGGGGCCGAAGCTAGCCGAAGCTAGCCGAAGGATCAACCGAAGCTACGGCTAGATCCTTTGGCTGCTTCATGAATAGTGTACCAATATAGTATAATCTCTAATGATGGGTCAATCTACCTATCTATCTATCTACCTATCTACCTACCTATCTATCTAATGGGTGTGGGTCTATCTATCTATCTATCTATCTATCTATCTATCTGTCACTAACATCACTACAGCCTATGATTTAAAATACCCTCTTAACCCAATCAGTGAAAAGAAAGAATTATAATCCTAATTAGCACTGAGGTGGTTAGTTTAGGTATTTTTGTATTTTATTTCTATTGATTTTCTTATATAAACTGGGAGGAGATTAGTTTTAATCCTGAACATGAAATTAGTTTCAAATGTAGGTAAATGTTGCTTCTCAAGCCTTAAAAAGATCCCAAGAGACTGGTTTCCTTGATTAAAAAACCATGCTTGGTTCCTATGATTCTTTGCATGAGCATTGGTTTCTTTTGAGAGAAACTTTTCCATATCTCTTTGTGACTTTCTTCTTCCCTTCACATACTTTAATATACTGACTGATAAATGAGACAAACACTTCCTGTCCTTCAGTCTAATTGCTTTGTGCAAAAAGAGACACGTAGGTCATTTACTATGGTAACTGGGAGTACTCTAAAATGATTGTGATAACTCGCCCCTTGTTTCCACAATTTAATTATTTTTTATTAGATAAACCAAATACAAAAAAACCTACTGCATTATTAAATTACTCTCTCCATTATAATGTGTCTAGTACCCATGCCACTTTTAATTTAATTTGTTATATCTGTTTATTTCAATGATGTGTAAGATTTTATTTGATTAGTTTTACTTGTTTTATTTCAAGACAATGAACCATGTTTTTACATATCCTTGTATCTTTTGTATAATCATTGTAGCTTTCTGAATGAGCTGCACAATCTCATTTTGGAGCTAATTTAAGAATGTTTAAGAGGAAAAACTCTTTGTACATGTGTTGAATTAATATACCTTTAAATGTCTGCTTTTTATATTTATTGTTTCCATAATTCGTATACTGTGGCTGGGTTTTGTACTTTGTAGTGAATAACATAGCTTTCTCAGTTTGGGAGCATTACAAATGTGCACAACTGGATATATACAGTGCATATGTAATAGAGAACCTGTCACTTCCAAATGCTATCACATAGGGGCTCGTTAGCTTGGGTGATAGCAATAAAGTTAAGTAAAAAAATGAAAATGAAATTTAACAATATAGTAAAAATAATAAAAAGTAAAAGAAATAAGAAAAGATTATAAAAAATAAGAAAATAATTATAAAAAATAAAAAAGTAAACGATAAGATAAATAAAAATGTAAAAAGTAAAAAAATAATAAAGAAACAATAAAACAAATTCAAACTAACTCTGCCGTCCCTGCTATCTGGTTGGCATTCTCCATTGGGGGTTGGTGGGGAGGGGGGCGCATTGAGTACCCTTGCCTTGGGGCATCAGGGAGAGTAAATCCAGTCCTGTATACATCTCCATCTATTGTACTGTATATATGTGTGTGTGTTTATGTGTGTGTGTGTACATGCTGGGTGAGCACTGCAAAATGTTATGGGAAATCAAAGGAGCTGATGCATCAGAAGGTCAATTTAATGCAATGTCAATGAGTCAATCAATTATCAGTAAAAAATCAATCAATAATAGACGTTGCTTTGTATAGCCAGTACAGCTATTCTATCACTTTTTCTTATTATTTATCCTATTTTTATTATTGCTATCCTAGCTGTACAAAGAATAATGAATACAAAAAGAATGGACATTTTCAAAACATTTAGCAATGTCTGAGACAGCTGATTTACTCAAGGTGGACATTTTTGACTCTTAAAGGTTCTTACTAAATGCTTTTTGACATGTTGACATTCTGGGGACCTTTTAAGAGCCTTTACCACTAGACACAGTAGTGATCATTTTCAGTTATCATTGTCTTCAGTACATCAGAAGGGCATTGCAGAGTTTTGCAATAGCAGCTGTCATTATTTTTTGCAACTTTTTATAATCAAACGCGCAAACTGTTGGCGCTATATGAATACTATGTAATAATAATAATCATCTGCCATAAACTCACTGAAAGTATTTGTTTATTGGCGATGGTAGTCATTTATTTTGTACCAAATCTTTTTATTCTTCTAATGGTTTTGAAGTATTGGCAACAAGAGCAATTGTCAAAAAAAACACACCATAAAACTAATCCAGGTGTTTGAGAAGAAAAGCAGCTGTGTGAGCACCACCGGCTGAAAATCCACAGTACTGCAGCATTTATTTGCAGTGATAGAGAAATGTGCTTCCTAGTAAAAAATAATATGATGTCTAAGTATAGCACAACCATGGTAAAAATTCACACATGCACTAAAATGCGTTTTAATACTCTTGATAACCACAGGAGACATGCCATCAATACAAATAATAGTGGCAAAACAATACAAAAATAAAAGATTAAAAAAAAGGTACATGATAGGTTAAATGATACTTTGGGGTCTATTCACAAAGCTGCCGAGGGCAGCCGAGTGAATGACCGATCAGAAGTGAAGTGAGCCGAACACCGTTCGGCTATTCACCTCAGGCTGGCACGACTGATTTCAGCCGTATATCGGCTGAAATCAGCCGTACATCGGCTTGCTTAGTGTGGCTTTTCATGATTAGCAGCCCAAAATCTACACCCGCAAGTGTTCAAGAAGCCAAATCTTTGTTGTCCAGTGTTATTATACAGGTAAATCCTCAAATCTGCAAGCTGAACTCTATTGTAAGAGTATATACAAGCACTCTTGTTTGCAGTACTGTCTTTTCTCATATTTTTGTTTTTCTTGTTCTTTTAATATTGAGGATTTTGCTTGCACTTTTGTGACTATTTTCTGCATTTAGTCTCTCACACAAATAATATGTGATTAATTTATTCATGTCACACCTTAGAAGATCAATAGATTCCAATCCACTAAATGCAAAAAAAGGCAGATCAATGAGACGTTGTAATTTTTCAAAGCAGAAAATATGGATTAAATAATGATCACTTTATTTAACGTTATGAAAACCAATACTGTTTTGTTGTATCTACATTACTTGTATGTTATTACAACATGTTTTACTATGTTTATTATGGTCTGCGGTATATTCTCTAGTCTCTGATACCTGTTATAAAAACAATGTATGGCTGTGCACAGCTTATAAGTTGACTTCTATTTCTTGAATTTCTACAATGAATAGTGAGAAGGTTAGTGCTTTGTCTAACCTATGAAGTGAAGAGTATTGTGTATTTTCAGTAAGTACATATTTTGAATGGCTGTAAAGTAAAAAAAAAATTGGGTGTGATTTTAACATACTGATATGCTTACTCTTTTGTTATTGTAATAAATAAAATATTTGTATATCAGCCAATAGAGGGAACTGTCTGTGTACAACTGATATGTATCTTTTTAAAAGAAGCAGTAAAACACAACCATTTCAAAGTAGGAAGCAGTGCTATGTATTTATTGACCACCTATGACTGCCCCAATGTAAATGCTTTATGTAATTACAATTTATACATAGAAATTAGGTTTTTAAAACATTAATGCATATTTATAAGCATATTTACATTTATTTTACATTATTTTACATTTTTTTTTTTTTAAATGTCTAAAAAACTTAAAGGGCAGTGTATGGTGTTTTTATATATTATCTTTCTATTTCTCATAAAATGTAAAAAATAAATAGTGATGTAAATATAAAATATAGCATCTGTGAACAGAGAAACTACAAGTCATGTGTCTGCAACCACAGCAGCAGAAATTGTAGTTCTCAATGGAATACAAGGGCATTGGCATCACCATACTTGTAGTCCATTCATTCTTCCTCCCATCTATGTTACTAAAGGTCCTATGGACAGTAGGGAGAGTCTGCAGGAGCCAGAACAATGCACCCGAGATCCAATGACCATTGTTGCAATGCTTTACTGACTCTAATGCAAAAAAAGCCAATTTTTTTATTTTATGAATATGTGTGCATTAATTTTCTTTCTAAAATGTGGAATTTGCTTTTATGATTATGGGGATTTGCTACAAACCTTCAAATATAGGGGAGAAAGGGGAAGCAAATCTGCACTCCCAAATAGAAATAGCTGGGAGGGAGGGCAATGTAGTCGTGATGGGCGATTTCAATTACCCGGACATCAATTGGGCTAATGGTACCTCAGGTACGGCAAAGGCGGGCCGTTTTCTGAACATGTTGCAAGACACTTTTATGGGACAGATGGTGGATGTTCCAACTAGGAAAGATGCCATCCTCGATTTAATTGTCACTAATAATGCAGAGTTCATTGAGGATATTATAATTGGGGAGGCACTGGGCAATAGTGATCATAATGTGATCACTTTTAATATTGAATACAGGAAATGGAGGTGTGCTGGATGGACTAGAACACTAAAGTTCAGAAAGGCCAACTTTGATAAGCTGAGCAACCTAGTGGGGGAAACTAAATGGGAAAACTTATTTCACAACCTAAACCCGGACCAGATGTGGGTGTCGGGTTCCGGTCCGAGTGGCTCCATGTCGGGTTCCGATCCGAAGGACGTACGGTGTTCCAGTCCAAGCCGCGGTGCGGAGACGCACATGGAGGAGACATCCCGGCAGCATCGATAGGCCACGCAGGCGCAGACACCCTGTAACCCGGCAGGATCCGCCCCGCACGGCGTGATGTCTTTGCACTGGCGTGCGCGGGTGATGTCATCACGGCGGTGCACGCGCAGTATACGCCCTCAGCCTATTTAAAGCCCCACAGGACTGAGAATCATTGCTGTGTGATTATCAGCCAGCACCAGTCGTCTGTTGATCCTGCTCCTGTGTAACCTTGTGAACCGGCTTCCTCCCTGACGTTCCCTCTGGATAACCCTTCTGTACCTTGTTGCCTACATACTACTGACCCCGGCTTGCCTCTCGGCTCTCCATTGGATCCTGCATTGTACCCTGTCGCCCGCCTGTTACCGACCCGGCTTGTCTGACTTCTCTATTGATCTCCAGGATCCTGCACGGCTGCCTGCTTTGCCTGCACATCACCTACTGCCGATACCTGGTATCCTGATCCGGCACCCGTGCACCCCCTGCCTGACACACACTGTTTTCAGCCCCAGTGCTCATCAGACAGGGTTGCAAGGGAGGTCCTCCTCATCATCTCGGGCCCACACCGTGAACCTAACAGAATCACACAGCCATTCTCGTGGGCCCGAAAGGAGGCCTCCATGGAGGAACTCTGCAAGCAAATGGCCGCCCTTACCCAGTCAGTACAGGGACTCCAGGAGGGCTATTTCCAGCTAGAAAGCCGGCTGGAATCATTGACGCAGGTTGCCCCGGCAACGTCAACCCCGCCACCAGTTGCCCCAGCCGAGGCAGCTCCGGTGCCACCTGCAGCAGCCGCCATGGCCCCGCCTCCAGAACCCCGTGTGCCGGCACCAGATAAGTTTTCCGGCAATCGGAGCAGGTTTCGTGCGTTTCGAAACGCATGCCAGCTTTATTTTTGACTACAACCTCGCACCTTTGTTACAGAGCAAACCAAGGTGGGATTTATCATCGCCCTCCTACAGAATGAACCACAGGCCTGGGCCCATCATCTCCTGGAACTGGCTGACCCTCTCCTGGACTCATCCAAAGGGTTCATGGATGCCATGTCCTTACTGTATGACGACCCTCATCTGTCCTCTTCCGCCAAGACCACTCTGGTCCCCCTTCGCCAGGGTCGCCGGCCAGTGGAGGACTATGTGGCAGAGTTTAAGTCCAAGCCTATGACTGCCCCATTGATCTTCTACCAGGCGCGGCAATCCCCTTCGGGTGCATTTTCCCCCTCTCGGAACCAGAGCTTGATACTCTTAGGGAGTACATTGAGGACAACCTAAAGAAAGGCTTTATCCGCCCCTCTACGTCCCCGGCCGGAGCCGGGATTTTCTTTGTAGAGAAGAAGGATCACACTCTACGTCCTTGTGTGGACTACCGGGAACTGAACAACATCACCATCAAGAACCGGTACCCTCTTCCATTAATCCCCGGAACTGTTCCAGCGACTCCGTTCCGCAACAGTGTTCACTAAACTCGATCTGCGGGGTGCCTATAATCTTGTCCGGATTCGGGAGGGAGATGAGTGGAAGACGGCCTTCCGTACTCGATTTGGGCATTACGAGTATCTCGTCATGCCCTTTGGGCTATGCAATGCCCCGGCCACCTTCCAACACCTGGTGAATGATGTTTTCCATGACATTCTGGATCTCTTTGTCATAGGCTATCTTGATGACATTTTAATCTTTTCAACATCCCTGACTCCACCGCCACCACGTGGAACAAGTTCTCAGTCGTCTCAGACAGCATGGATTATATGTCAAAGCAGAGAAGTGCGAGTTTGAATGTTCCTCGATCCAGTTCTTGGGGCTGGTCATCTCAGCCAGTGGCATCTCCATGGACCCTCAGAAGATATCCGCCATCCTGGACTGGCCTCCCCCCACGGACAGGAAGAGCGTGCAGCGCTTCGTTGGTTTTGCCAATTTTTACCGGAGATTTATTTGGGACTTCTCCAAGATCATTTTGCCTATTACACAGTTAAAGAAGAAATTGAGTCACTTCCAGTGGCCCCAGGAGGCCCAGACCGCCTTCGAACAGCTCAAGCAGCGGTTCACATCCGCCCCGGTCCTGAGACATCCCGACCCAGCACTACCTTATATCCTGGAAGTTGACGCCTCGGAAGCCGCCGTGGGGGCTGTCCTATCCCAACGCCAGGGCCTTAAGAGCCTTCTGCACCCAGTCGCATACTTTTCCAGGAAGCTAAGTATGGCCGAGAAGAACTATGATGTCGGGGATCGGGAACTTTTGGCCATCAAACTGGCTCTTGAAGAATGGCGATACCTACTGGAAGGGGCCGCCCATCCGGTTTTGATATACACAGACCATAAGAATCTGGAGTATCTCCGGTCAGCTAGACGCCTGAGACCCCGGCAGGCGCGATGGGCGCTATTCTTTTCTCGGTTTTGCCCCCACATCACATTCCGTCCGGGGTCACGTAACGGGAAAGCGGACGCCTTATCCCGCATCTACACGACACCCGACTCTCCGGAGAGACCGGATACCATCCTGCCCGCAACTCAGTTCCTGTTACTTCAATCCGATCTCGTCTCCTAGATCCAACAGGCATCCCGGGCCTCCCCGCCCAGCGGGGACTCAGGTCTGCTCTAGCAGGATGGGCTCTTTGTCCGCAATAACAGGATCTTCGTACCCCTCAGTGCCCGCGCAACAGTCATAGGACACTGCCACGATGTCCCGCTGGCAGGGCACTTCGGTGCTCGCAAGACCACTGACCTGGTTCGGCGCACGTTTTGGTGGCCGTCCTTGGCCACGGACTGCAAGAGTTATGTGGCAGCCTGTCCTCGCTGCGCTCGCAACAAGGGCCTATCCTATCCAGCCTTGGGCCTGCTAAGGCCACTTCCGATTCCGACCCGTCCCTGGAGTGCCATATCCATGGACTTCATTGTGGATCTACCACCCTCCGAGAACTGCACGGCCATCTTTGTGATTGTGGATCGCCTCTCCAAGATGGCTCACTTTGTTCCTTTGCCAGGAGTTCCCACTGCCAAGATCCTAGCCCGCACATTTATCAGGGAGGTCGTGCGTCTGCATGGAGTCCCCACTGACATAGTTTCTGACAGAGGAGTACAATTCACCTCGATATTCTGGAGAGCACTATGTGCAGCCCTGGACATCCACTTGAGCTTCTCATCAGCCTACCACCCCCAGACCAATGGCCAAACAGAGCGAACCAACCAGACCTTGGAACAGTACGTCCGTTGTTTCTCTACCTTCTCACAAGACAACTGGGTATCCCTGCTTCCGCTAGCAGAGTTCGCCTACAATAACTCTAGGCACTCCGCTACCGGCCAATCGCCCTTCTTCTCTAACCACGGCTTCCACCCAACAGGTCTGCCCATCCGAAGTCCGGACTTTACAGTTCCAGCCGCCCAAAGGACCGTGGATTTTCTTCGCTCCAATACTCCTTTACTTCAACAGGCCATCGCCAAAGCTCAGGTCGAGGCCAAGAGGACTTACGATCGTTCCCGCAGGGGGGATTTAGCACTGCAACCTGGAGACCTGGTATGGCTGTCCACCCGTAACCTCAAACTAGCCTGTCCCTCCAAGAAGCTGGGACCCAGGTACATCGGGCCCTTCCCAGTGGAGCGTCAGATCAACCCAGCCTCGTACCACCTGACTCTTCCGGCAACTTACCGGATCCACCCCGTTTTTCACGCCTCTCTATTAAATCCGGTCACCCCAGATGTCTTTCCAGACCGTACGTCCGACACACCGAGTCCGGTCATAGGAGGAGGCAATCTTGGATTTCCGTAAGCGCGGTGGCACAGGTCAGTTCCTCATCAAGTGGAAAGGCTAGACATGTGCACTGCCAAAAAATGTGTTTAGTTTCGTTTCGTTTTAAATTCAGATTTGTGTTATTTAGTTTTTCAGGATTCGGGTGTGAAAGTCAATTCGGATTCGGAATTCGGATTTGGACGAAATTCGGTAGCGTTAGTACGAACGTTCGTTTCGTTTTCTGTTCTTATTCGTTTCTTATTCGTTTCTTATTCGTTTCGTTCATTTGCAGCAAAAGTGACATTTGAGGGGGAAAAAATATTTTTCTCCTTCTCTAATGTTACTTTGCTCCAACGAACGAAACAAATAAGAAACGAATAAGAAACGAATAAGAACAGAAAACGAAACAAACGTTCGTACGAACGCTACCGAATTTCGGAAATGGAAATTCGGATTCGTTTGCATTCGTTATGTCTGTAATTCGGAATTCGGATACATCCGAATGTCCGAATTTACGAAAATTCGTCCGAATTTCGATTCGGAACGAAACGAATCGCACATGTCTAGGAAAGGCTTTGGCCCAGAAGAAAACTCATGGGTGCCCATGTCTGCAATCCATGCCCCACGGCTCATTCCGATCTTTTTTCGGAACAACCCAGACAAGGCCCGCCTGGTGGGCGCCCGGAGTTCGCCCCTTGGAGGGGGGCCATGTCGTGTTTTCCGGTCC
The DNA here is from genome assembly GCF_000935625.1 of Nanorana parkeri. Classification (NCBI taxonomy): domain Eukaryota; kingdom Metazoa; phylum Chordata; class Amphibia; order Anura; family Dicroglossidae; genus Nanorana; species Nanorana parkeri. The sequence continues at coordinate 67,756 of NW_017306899.1, read as the reverse complement.
GAGTGGCTCCATGTCGGGTTCCGATCCGAAGGACGTACGGTGTTCCAGTCCAAGCCGCGGTGCGGAGACGCACACGGAGGAGACATCCCGGCAGCATCGATAGGCCGCGCAGGCGCAGACACCCTGTAACCCGGCAGGATCCGCCCCGCACGGTCTGACGTCTTTGCACTGGCGTGCGCGGGTGACGTCATCACGGCGGCGCACGCGCAGTATACGCCCTCAGCCTATTTAAAACCCCACAGGACTGAAAATAATTTCTGTGTGATTATCAGCCAGCACCAGTCATCTGTTGATCCTGCTCCTGTGTAACCTTGTGAACCGGCTTCCTCCCTGACGTTCCCTCTGGATAACCCTTCTGTACCTTGTTGCCTACATATTACTGACCCCGGCTTGCCTCTTGACTCTCCATTGGATCCTGCATTGTACCCTGTCGCCCGCCTGTTACCGACCCGGCTTGTCTGACTTCTCTATTGATCTCCAGTATCCTGCACGGCTGCCTGCTTTGCCTGCACTTCACCTACTGCCGATACCTGGTATCCCGATCCGGCACCCGTGCACCCCCTGCCTGACACACACTGTTTTCAGCCCCAGTGCTCATCAGACAGGGTTGCAAGGGAGGTCCTCCTCATCATCTCGGGCCCACACCGTGAACCTAACAGAATCACACAGCCATTCTCGTGGGCCCGAAAGGAGGCCTCCATGGAGGAACTCTGCAAGCAAATGGGACTGTTTTAAAAACACATTACATACTGCTATTTCAAAGTGTATACCTTTGAGTAGCAAAAGCAAAAGAACAAAGACTAAACCTATATGGATGAATAAAACTGTAAAACAAAACGACAAGAGGGAGGCATTTATAAAATATAAGATGGAAGGGACGGCATTAGCATTCCATAACTACAAAGGGGTCTATTCACAAAGCTGCCGAGGGCAGCCGAGTGAATGACCGATCAGAAGTGAAGTGAGCCGAACACTGTTCGGCTATTCACTTCAGGCTGGTACGGCTGATTTCAGCCGTATATCGGCTGAAATCAGTATCTCTCTGAAAGTGGCCGGAGCCAGCCGTAAGATCACGGCTGGCTCCGCCCAGCTGTCAGAAGCAGGCTGTCGGACAGCTTCGGCTTTCAGCGCGGCTCACCGCTCGGCCGTGATCGGGAGCTGTACGGGCTATTGTGAATAGCCGTACAGCACCCCCTCGGTTCTCCTGAACCGAAGGGGTCCTGGTGCCGAAGCTAGCCAAAGGATCGGCCGAAGCTACGGCCAGATCCTTCGGCAGCTTTGTGAATAGACCCCAAAGAATGTAACAAAAAATGCAAACTAGTAATCCGGGCAGCCAAAATTGAGTGCGAAAAGCACATCGCCACAGTTAGTAAAAAGAACCCCAACAAATTTTACCAATATATTAACAGTAAAAAGGTGAGAAAGGAGCAGATAGGCCCAATAAAGAATGAAAGCGGAAAGTTGATCACAAATGACAAGGAGAGGGCGGAGGCGCTGAATACTTTTTTCTCCTTAGTATACACTCAGGAGGGAAACGGGTTTGACGTACGTGATAAAACACATAGTTCAACACAAAATATACCCCATTGGTCGATGGAAACCGGGATACGACAAAGACTTAAAATGCTAAATGCAAATAAAGCAGTGGGTCCAGATAACCTGCACCCCAAGGTACTTAAGGAACTAAATGAGTTTATAACAAGACCATTATTTCTCATTTTCAAAGACTCAATAATGACTGGTAGAGTCCCAAGTGACTGGCGGAAGGCCACGGCAGTTCCAATATTCAAAAAGGGGCAAGATGCCAACCTGGGAACTATAGGCCGGTCAGTCTAACATCCATGGTTTGTAAACTGCTAGAGGGCATAATTAAGGACTATTTGGTAGAATTTGTTCAGGATAATGGGATAGTTAATGACAATCAGCATGGGTTCAGGAAGGACCGTTCCTGCCTGACTAACTTGTTAACCTTTTATGAGGGGGGAAGTAGAGATATGGATGGAGGGAGGCCAGTAAATGTGGTATATCTGCATTTCTCAAAGGCATTTGATACGGTACCACATAAACGATTACTACACAAGCTGAGATCTATGGGCATAGATGAGGTGGTGTGTACGTGGATAGAGACCTGGCTACGGGAACCGGTCCAGAGAGTATCTATAAATGGCATCTTCTCAGACTGGGCTAGTGTAATAAACAGTGTGCCTCAGGGCTCTGTGCTGGGACCCATATTGTTTAACCTGTTTATTAATGATATCGGGGAGGGGGTGAATAGCCATACTTCAGTGTTTGCAGACGATACGAAAATAGGGAGGGTACTAGAAACGGACCTAGACAGTTTAGCATTACTGGAGGACCTGGATAAAATAGTGGAGTTGGCGAATATATGGCAGATGAGGTTTAATGTCGATAAATGCAAAGTAATGCACTTTGGAAATAAAAATAAACAAATGGGTTATGCAATTATGAGTATGCCACTACGGAATTCACAAATGGAAAAAGACTTGGGGGTCATTGTAGACCACAAACTAAAGGGTAGTTTGCAGTGCCAGGCTGCTGTAAACAAAGCAAGTAGGGTCTTGTCCTGTATTAAGAAGGGGATGTACTACAGAGACAAGTCTATAGTTATGCCACTTTATAGAGCATTGGTTCGGCCTCATCTGGAGTACGCTGTCCAGTTTTGGTCACCAGTATTAAGAAAAGATGTCCTTGATCTGGAGAGGGTCCAACGGAGGGCAACTAAACTAATTTGGGGAATGGAGGACCAGAGCTATGAGACAAGACTCATACATTAAACATGTTGGAAGTAAGGAGATTAAGGGGGGATATGATTTTCATGTACAAGATGTTCAATGGCGACAGCAACGTTGGCAACAAACTCTTTAAGATGGACTCCGTTACAAAAACTAGAGGCCACCAAAATTGGTGGAAAACAAATTCCAGCACAAGGGACGAAGGGGGTTCTTCACGGTAAGAGCGGTTAGGGTCTGGAACTCACTGCCATCGGCAGTGATTTCCACCAGGAGTGTGGAACTGTTCAAGAAACTCTTGGATGATTTCCTGAGAGACCGTAATATACAGGGGTACAGGTACTCCTAAGAAAGAGATGATGCGCGGACCTATATGGGTTGGATTTGATGGACTTGTGTCTTTATTCAACCCCAGATACTATGTAACTGTGTAACTATGTAACTATGTAACTATGATGTGATGTTCTTGACTGCTTTTTACGATTACAGGTTTACCAGCTGGTCCTCAGCTGCTTTGCTGAAAACAAAAATCTCTTGATTACAGAGTTCTGTCCTGATTCTGGCCAGAATGCACTGCATCGCATTGCAGCCGACACACTTTTTTTGTGGCGCAGGAAAGGGCGTGGCAAGCTATTGAAGTGAATGGCACCATATGGTCTGCGGTCCGGTGCGATCAAAATGCTGCAAGCACTCTTTTGATCGCACCTGACCGCAGACATAACGTGCCTTGCGATTCCATGCCTTGCGATTCCATGTGGCCAATGGCATTGTGGCCGGAGGGCGTGGCTACAGTGCCATTCACTTCAATGGCTCGCCACTCCCCCTCTTGCCCCACAACAAAGTGAGCTGGACGCAATGCCATGCTGAGCGTTCTGGCCAGAATCAGGCCGGAACGCACTGCATCTGGTGTGAACCTAACCTAGGGATATTGCCTGGTTTAGCTATCCTGTAAAAGCTAATCAGAGCAGTGTGTGTATGGTCTGCAAAAGTCTGTTTGGTAGTCTGCTTTAATGCAGTGTGTACTGACTGAAGCAGTCCTAAAAGGCCCTGATCAGCATCTGTGAATTCAAATGGCAGACAGGATAAAGGAAATGCTTACCGTATATACTCGAGTATAAGCCGTCCCGAATATAAGCCGAGGGTGGGAAATGAGGCAGCTACTGGTAGATAGATACCATTAAAATACATTAATATTTATTTAAAAGAAAAATAACCTAGCTCTGTAAGTGGAAAAGGGGGTACAGGGCTACATACAGATCATTTAATACATTCATGTTAGTATAATTGTAAATGTATTGTCTGCACTGTATTAGCAGTATATACTCTATATAGAGTATATACTGCTAATACAGTGCAGACAATACATTTACAATGATCCTCTGCTAACATGAATGGGTTAAATGATCCGTAGTACATGATATGTAGCCCTGTACTATGGATCATTTAACCCATTCATGTTAGCAGAGGATCATTGTAAATGTATTGTCTGCACTGTATTAGCAGTATATACTCTATATAGAGTATATACTGCTAATACAGTGCAGACAATACATTTACAATGATCCTCTGCTAACATGAATGGGTTAAATGATCCGTAGTACATGATATGTAGCCCTGTACTATGGATCATTTAACCCATTCATGTTAGCAGAGGATCATTGTAAATGTATTGTCTGCACTGTATTAGCAGTATATACTCTATATAGAGTATATACTGCTAATACAGTGCAGACAATACATTTACAATGATCCTCTGCTAACATGAATGGGTTAAATGATCCGTAGTACATGATATGTAGCCCTGTACTATGGATCATTTAACCCATTCATGTTAGCAGAGGATCATTGTAAATGTATTGTCTGCACTGTATTAGCAGTATATACTCTATATAGAGTATATACTGCTAATACAGTGCAGACAATACATTTACAATGATCCTCTGCTAACATGAATGGGTTAAATGATCCGTAGTACATGATATGTAGCCCTGTACCCCCTTTTCCACTTACAGAGCTAGGTTATTTTTCTTTTAAATAAATATTAATGTATTTTAATGGTATCTATCTACCAGTAGCTGCCTCATTTCCCACCCTCGGCTTATATTCGGGACGGCTTATACTCGAGTATATACGGTATATATGTGCAGGTACAGTAACAGTACATCTGCAGATGACAATGTGACCCCACATGATACCGTGCTCGTAATTTTTTATCAGAAGTTTGTCAGAAGCCAGGTTTCTAACAAACCTGTGTGTCAGTGGTGGCAACCTGGATATTAGTATGTGGCAACTGTTTTTGGTTGTATCCTGTTTTTTATTGGGAAACTTAGGGTTCTCATGGTAATTTGTCAGCATGCTAGTCAATTTAAGCTTACCATGTGCATAATCCAACTTTCCTCATCCTTGTACTCTCCGTGCTCTCTTCTGTGACACAGTTGTACATAAATAGTTTGAACTGAAATATTAAAATCTTTCTGTAAGTGGTCATCTTAATAATGAATATGTAATTTGTTTCTACGTAACACTTAACTGCTAAATATAATTTTTACAGCTAGCACACAAAAGTCTCACTGGGTTGACCTCTGCGTTTTCTAAATTTGAAATGCCTTATTCAATAATCAGTTTCATGCAAGTTATTACATTGATACTCTGGATAGTATAGGCTACTCTTAAACCCTCATGTATTTCTAAAAAAAAAAAAAGTGATTCCAATAGTAGTTGCTTTTGATGTTTTGGCAAATATAATTTTCCATATGAAATCATGATTATGTTGATTGATGGATAAGGGGAGTTAAAAGAATATTGTCTTTGTTCTGCTTATTTTCTCTGCATCTTTTAACATGAATCTGTCATGGGTGAAACAAGAATATTGTAGGAGAGAGGAAAGCAATGTATAACTCTCTATTAATCTACTTTTAACATTCATACTACCACTGTTTTACCATATCCTACCACTGAGTCTTTAAATAAAATAAAAGGATTTTCAATTTAAAACTCAGACTCTTTAGCAGAAAACTGCATAAGTTTGGGAAATCCTAAACACTGAATTCTGATCACTGGAGCTAATTAGGGATGAACGGTTTAGCAAATCTTGAATCTCACAAGGTTATTCATAAAAGGGTGAACAGTTTGGAGAGGACATGAAAAGTGAACAATCTAGGACAATATAGCTGCTTTGAAACAATTCTCAAAATTAGCTCACTTTCCAGTTCAACTATGTTGTCCCAGATTGTTCACTTCTCCTGCCTTCTCCAAACTCTTCACCTTTCTGTGAATAACCATGTAAGTGTTTGAAGTTTGCAAATTATGCGGGAAACCCTATTAAAGTCTATGGGAAGGAGAATATTGTTATCCAATTGTCAAACAAATTGTATGGGAAGCTAGACAGCCATGGTGAAAAAACCCCCTAAAAATAAATTACCAGCAACTCTGCCAACAATAGATTGCAAGCTCTCCCTGACAGCCCCAAAACACACTGCCAATATGTGTACTGTGAGCCCACCCTTTCCTTTCATTCCTTCAAATTATTGTCTCTTGTAGTTCAGCTAAACAAGGAAAAAGCTATATGCTGCAATAAAATGTGTCTCTTGTTTCTGTAGGTTAACCTGCTTACAAATTATGTGAATCCCAGAGATTCACCAGGAACCCATGGTAGTGGTAAACCCAATCCTCATCCCTGCAGGTAATTATTTAAAATTATTGCACAACCCCAGGTGAGGCTGTGTAGTCTCAGACTGCGCAGTGAGAGATTCTGCTTACTAGCTTTCTTTTTCTCTTCTGTTCTGTGAATACTGGGATGGCTAAAATTGGCATCATATAGAGGCTGTGATGAGATTTCTACTTTTGAAAACAATGGCAGTTTTTTTTGCTCTATTTAATGCTTTATACAGTTTCGTTTATAGCAGTAAAGTTCTATTTTTCATACATAATCATTTTTTAACTCAAGGGATACATTTATATTTACTTATCTTTTTCAACTTAAAAGAAGCTTACGTGTTACTTCACTGCAGTAATAATGATCTCAGTCTTCAAAACTCTGTCACATAAAAGCATAATACAATCAATGTGTATGAAATAATGAACTTGATGGGCCTGCGTTATATTATAATCTGCAAACTGTCATTATGATTTAGATGGAAAAGTCATGGCATTACAGACGGCAAATAATTTTTCTGTCTATGAAAAATATTTACTCAGTAAAGTATATTTTAAAGGTAACATTTTATTTATTTTGGAACAGCTTGCTCTGTAATAAATGACTAAATATGATTGAAGATTTATAATTGTGTGCATAATTATTCACATGCAGACATGCACTTAACTGATTTGTGTAGCATGCGTCATAATAGGCTTAAGTGATGTGAATAATAAATTAGATTTGGCATATGGAAGGATGTTCTTTACTTTAAGGCTAAATTGTCAGCTGTTTCCTTTTGGTGTTTGTTAACATATATGGTTCCCCAAAGAGATCTTATCACATAAGAAAAAGTATAAGAAAGTACATACCTGTAAAGAAGAATACTTATCTTTCCTGCTTGCCAAGCCTCTGAATGCCTTGTTGTTGCTGAACATTGGTCCACCAAATTCAATTGGGAAACTGACACTTTCAGGAGTGTCTCTCTCCTGGGTCATCTGTAGCTCTTGGTTGGTTCTTCCTGCTGATCTCACATTACCGTTGAATAATGAGGAGGTCAGCAGAAGGAAGCAGTGAGCAGCGTGAAGGACCCAGGGGATTGACACTCCCAGAAAATCAGTTTTCCAGTGGTGTATAAAGCATCATTCAGTTTGACACAACCTCAAGTTATTAGCTTGGGAAAACAGCAAACGTATACAATCATTCACTGCCATGGCAACCAATTACCAATCATGCACTTTCTGTCCTCTAAACTGTGGTTAGGCAGTTCAGAATATAATCTGATATAATGTACACTCCAATCTATATTGCAAACCTTATTTCCTGTGTCTCTTACCAGCCACTGTGCTATTATTGAAAAACTCCACTCACTTTACATTTATACCTATATACAGCTTATAGCACAGGCGATTCAGAATGGCCACTAATGGGGATGTTTTAATGTGCCAGGCACCCCCCTATAAAGGACAGGGTTCCCAGCTGTTTTTTGTCAGTGTGTATGAAGAGAAACTTGGAGTTCATAGGGACAGAGTATTGTTTGCAGGGAGAGATAGTCGCTGTTTTAAAGTGCTGCTCACCTGTACTATATGAAGTACTATAAAATGGTGTATTTTGCTAAATTATAGTGTGTATGTGTGGGGGTGGAAGTTAAATAGTCCGTAGCTCACTCTGTTCACTGCTTTGTATTAAGATTTATTTCTGTAAATTGCAGTATATTAAGGTTCCATATTACTGTGTACCCACCTCTGTGTCCACAGTGAATAGACAAATAGACCCAAGAGTCCTTTTTTAAGGTCAACTTTTTTTGTGCTGTTTAGCTACTGGCCTGTCACCCCCCTCCCTACCCCAGCCTATAGCACTGCTTGCAGTTTTTATTTTTTATTTTATTTCTCATTTTCCTATTTCAGATTTATGGTTAAAGTTTTGGCATGTGGGTGTAATCACCAGGCAGCTGGCAGGATACTCGTGTCAGAAAGCTAATTTCCGCCCGCATGGCAGAAGGTCAGCCCAAGCAGCTGTGGATGCATGTATACCTGTGCATAATTCTACTAATAGAATTGTGGGAACTGGCTAAACAACCCACCGCTCAGGAAGGTGGGGGGTCACCACTACAAGGGGATGGACATCACCTTCTGGAATTGAATCTGCTGTAAATGAAGTTACATTGAGTGGTTTTGACAAGCTGGAACTGAGATGCTGGGCCACTTCAGCAGCTAGTGAGGAAAAACCTACCTTGTCAAGAATGCCTCCTGGACGTGGCTTGGAGGGGTTAAGAGCCTTACAGTGAGGTCAAAGCCTATGCTTGTTCCTACTCAACATGACCCTAAGTTCACCCCTTTCTCTGCTTACTGTGCTGTCAGACTTTCCTTCCTATCGCCTGATGCAGATGTAGGCAGTGAATCAAGTAGACTTCAGGGAGGGTGGAAAGGGAGAAATGAGGAGCAGTAGGAATAAAAGCAGTACCAAGCCAAGGGTTAGTCAGAACATGCTGCTGCTTGACTCTTCAGAAGGAGGGGATTGCAAAAAGGGTAGGACCTGTTAACTATCCTGCTGAACTAGTTTGCAGCTCATGGTGGGAGCCCACTTTTGCTTTTTTACCTTGACTGATCAAGAAATTTGTCCAGATACTAGGTCTGGGTATTTTGCTGCTGACCAGTATGATTGAGGTCCTTCTGTCTCTAAACTTTCTGTTGTATAGTCATTTTCTTTTTACACAATTGGAGAATTGAAGTAAATCTTTATACATTTAATTCTATGAACACTCCTTTGGTAAATCAGTCTCATTACAAGCTGTTCTGGTGCAGATACTGATCTGAATGGTACTGTGTACTCTGTAAAGTTGCTCATAATACTGTATGCTTGTGCTTTACAAGTAGAAGAAATGAATAATGCAGATATACAACTTTTACTGTCAGTGTAACTAAAACAAGCACACATTTCACACAAAGTCACTTTCTATTTTCAGAGTTGATTTAACCTTCAATTACCTTACTTTTACATTAAATAACATTCCTGCTTCTTTGCTGAATACTAATTTTTTTTGCTATCCTTAAAAACTTCTGATAAAGCTGATAACATGGCAGGTACTGTAGATAACAGCTGTGGAATAAATAGTACAAATGTCACAAACTGCATAGGACAACACTTTGAAAAATGGAACACATTATAAAAAAAAAATATTTTGCATACTTTTTTCCCCATGCTTGCTTTTTTCTTTGAGACAGGTTAGTGTGACTTCTAGATTAAGGAGATAGATATGAGATACTGAGTGAAAAAGGAAAATAATAGTCCCAGATCAAATCTCTGCTGTTATTTATATGAAACAAGATGACAATAGGTTGATTGTAAATCTTGCACTGGCTGTGTGTGTTAAAATATTTATACAGCAGCTGTTGCCCTAGAGAAGACATCGGATTCAGCACAGGTGGTGAGAAGGTGAACTGCTGCCATTTCTGCCAACCAACTTCGATCAATTCAGTCAAGTGGAGCAAGCGTCTGCATTTCAGTGTCTGTTAACGCATTCCACGTGGAATATGAACACACAAATAAAACTGCATTTGCAACTTTAATAATTATCACTTGAAAGTGATTGTTCTTTAATTTAATGGATATGTAAAGTAAAAAATAAAAAATTGTAAAGTGAATAGGACTTCACCTTTAATAAATTAAGTGTTTTCCACAGTTTTGGTTCCCATCCTAAATTGTGTATCCTGCCAGTTTTACTGTCCCCTGGATTTCTCATGTTCTAGAGTGACAAAGCTCTATGTGGCCGTTTGAAATATGGTGCCACCACAGAACAATATTCCTGTGTGATGAATATTTCTTCTGGGTGATAGCATTGTCAGTCAGTACCTCTTCTCCCCAACAAATATCTACTTTCCTTGCCTCCTTGTATATAGTTTAGATCAGAAGGCACATGCTTATACATGTATTAATGGTTACAAATAAACACGCTGGAACTGAAAAGCAAAATACTCAATAGCATCCCCTTCAGCATCCACATAGCAATTTAAAGTGCTAAGTATCCAACAGCAAAGAAACATTGGCATTCCGGCATTTACATGGAGAACTCTAGATATTGGAGTTCGCTAAATTTGTACATGTGGGGTTCTCCTTAAAATTAATTCCAGACCCTTATACAGGCATGCAGCCTGGATGGCCAAAAAAGGGAGGGCAGTGTGTGTGTGTGTGTGTGTGTGCCCCCCTTTGCAAGGCATCTGTTTCTTTTCCTCATGTTCAGGGGACAAGGACATCATCCCCACATCCTCCTACCCAAAAGAGATGTGTGGGGGGGAACATATCATAATCTGGAAGGCCACTTTATATTAAGGGGGCCTCAAGATACCTGCCCCCTCAAATAAATTAGTACAGTGTACTCCTTACTGCTCATTCCCAGAAAGTTAATATATATACTACCACTTTAGACAAGGTTCTTTACATTTAAAATATTTTTATTAGATTTTTGAACATAGATGTGAACAAAGACATGCAGTAGAACAATATAAACACAACAATAAGAAGGTTAGTGAAGGGCCACACAGTAGTCTCTCAACGGGAGCTAAGAGTCTAAAGCAAAGTAGAAGAACAACACATTTATAATAAGAAGAATTATGGAGTTATAAAAGGTAATAGTGATGTTAAGACCCAATATCCATATATACATATGTCCTATTCAAAGAGTACAAACAAAGGTTAATTGAGGATGAATATTGTAGAAGAAAAGGAATTAGAATAACGAAGAGAAAAGTTAAGAAATGGGGAAGAACACAGAGGATAGGATAATCAAGGTTCCCATGACTGTTCACATTTACTGTGTCAAATAGATGTGCTATCAATTTTTCATTAGTAAAGGTACAGTGTATTCGATTTTTGACATCCAGAATCAAAACGGTATTGCTAAGCCATTCTTTCATTTTTGTGTGTTTTGCTGCAGTCAGGACATGGAACATATGTTTAAATTGCAAAAAAGAGAGGCTGAATGATTTGACATTAAAGAAGGCTACCTGAGGTTCAGGCAATATATGGGTACCCATTAGGACAGTAATCATTCTATAAACTTTGGACAAATAAGTACGGGCAATGGGGTAAGTCCACCAAACATGCAAGAAGGTGTCTCGTTCAGAACAGACTCAAAAGCATTTACCAGTATGTCCAAGAAGAAACTGTTCAAGGCAACTCAGTACTATATACCAGCTGAATATCAGTTTGTAGTTCGTCTCCAGAGCTATCTCATTTCTGGAGCAGGATTTAGTGGAATCCCAAATCTGGGAACATGTATCACTGTTAAAAGAGATTCCAAGGTCAGTTTGTCAATGATCCATGTATGTGTGATGTGGTGGACGCGTCCCAGTAAGTATGAGGCCATATAATAGGGAAATTAAGCCAGGGAAGTGAAGGTCATTTTTACATACTTTTTTGAAGGGTATCAGTCGTACTGTATCCTACGAGACCCGGATTAAAGAGGTAACTAAGAGGGTTATTCACAAAGCTGCCAAAGGATCCAGCCGTAGCTTCGGCTGATCCTTCGGCTAGCTTCAGTTACGGGAGCCCTTCGTTCAGTACAACCGAAGGGCTGCTGTACGGGCTATTCACTATAGCCCGTACAGCTCCCGAAGTTGGCCGAGCCACTCGGTCGAGCCCGAAGGCATATGCTTTGGCTCGACTGAGCCGAGGTGAAATCCGAAGCTGGTTATTGCAGATATCAAGCCGTGATATCAAGGCAGCTCCGCCGAGTTCTCAGTGTGTAATGACAGTTCAGCGTCCTCTGGTTACCTAGTGTTCAGGGAACGCTGAACTGTCATGAGAGCTTAGCGGAGCCGGCGGTGATATCAAAGCCATCTCTGTTAAGCTGTAATTCGTTCGGGGAGCCCTCCGCGTCGTTGGGGGAGCCCTGTGGAGGGTCAGACGTACATGTCCATCTATGATATTACTACTATCAATCTGTGCCTCTATACTGATGCCGTGATTATGCCGACCATTATACAGCCACAGCACCTGCCTGGATGTCTCGATCCTTGGTATGATCGCTTATTTATTTATTTTGTTTTTGTTTTCTGCTTTACTGTCACTTTTTCTGATCTTTAAACATGGCGTTTTATGCCGCCATGATGACGTCACTGTGGGTGTGTTTTCCTAATGATTGATTAATTACAGGGGATATATATGTGGGGAATGATGATCATTATATTGTCACATTTTCTGCCTTACAGAAGGGACCCTGTGCGGCCCCGAAAATGTCGGTTTCTTGGATTTCTGTGATGTTTTTGTCCAATAAAAAGTTTCTTTCGTTATTGAGTGCTGGTGATTCCCTGCTTCTTCTGTGTCTGCACGGCGCCATCCGTGATCCAATATCACTGCGAGCACCATCCTTTTCTATTTGTCCGGGACTGCTGTGGGGTGTGCGGAGGGCTCCCCCAACGACTTACATCTGTACTTTCTGGCATACTCGTCCTGCACCACAGCAAGGAGGCCGCCCTGTGGGTACATTCGCTGTTGGTCCATTGTTTGGACATCCACATTTTTCTCTTCTGTTGTTATTTCAAATCATGAGATATCAATTTACTGTATATTATGGAGCCACAAGATGAGCATCCTGAGGACACAACCTACACCTATGCATTTAACAAGCGTGAAATTGATGATATATTATTTCCTGCCAATCCAACTATAGCATTTGGCTCTGATTCTACGGTTGATCTCTTCAGAGATCTGAAGAGACTGAAAAAGAAACATGTCGACTTAGAACTGCATGGATTCAATTATGTCAAATTAATAAGGACATTATGCTACATGAAACTAAGATCCGAAGTAAAATGACAGATGACACCGCCTTTAATGCTGAAATTAAAAAAATTGAACCGAAAACACGCATATATGCTGACAAAATACGTGCTGCCAAACGGGAGAAGTTCAAACAAGTATGCCAAGACTACCAGGATGGTAGGGTATATCCCTGGATGACCGGGAACACCTTCTCAAGAAGACGTAGGGGTGGTGCCTTCCCACGTGGGGGAACTAGACAACTTTCCAATAAATATAAAACTAGCTCTAGTGAGAGCGAACGACCCACAGAGAATCCCTCTACAGATAGTGATCCACCACCAACAAAATCACAGGACACCACTACCATTACTGGATCAGCCTCTTCATCCACTCCTTTTGTGAGGGCCTGGCCAGACAGGGGAGAATCTCAGCTGCGGAACAATTAAAGAAGCAGGTAGTTTAGTATAAACGGTATTCAGTGTCGGACTCCTGGCGTCTCTCTCTCTGTCAATTGAGAGTTAGGAGTCCTACCATCATTTACCGTGAAGAAAAGAGGGTAGATTAGAACCCAGTACGTATATTCCAGCATACGCAGGGTCAAAGGAAAAGAAGATTTAAACTTTCTTATGAAAGAAGAGAGGTCAGTCAAGGCAATTGATTTCTGAGGTTCAATATCTGAACAGTCTTCTATACCTAGCAGGAGTTAGATCAGGATTATACTTTGAGCATACATGCAGTATGAAGTGAATCAGTAAATAGGCAAGGTTCCCGTACACATATATATTAAGTAATTGCAGTTCACAGTTCTCCTATGGTAGAGTGCTGACAAGTAGATGTAATATAGAAGTTAGCAGCAGATGGAGCCGACTCCAGTAATAGATGATACAGATACTTGCTGTTTGTAGGGTTCTCTGTTTGTCCCAGAGCAGGGGGAAGCTGCAGTGTCCTGATCCGCTTTCAGTTTGTCTCTCTCTCTGTTAGAAACCAGTACGTATATTCCAGCATACGCAGGGTCAAAGGAAAAGAAGATTTAAACTTTCTTATGAAAGAAGAGAGGTCATTCAAGGCAATTGATTTCTGAGGTTCAATATCTGAACAGTCTTCTATACCTAGCAGGAGTTAGATCAGGATTATACTTTGAGCATACATGCAGTATGAAGTGAATCAGTAAATAGGCAAGGTTCCCGTACACATATATATTAAGTAATTGCAGTTCACAGTTCTCCTATGGTAGAGTGCTGACAAGTAGATGTAATATAGAAGTTAGCAGCAGATGGAGCCGACTCCAGTAATAGATGATACAGATACTTGCTGTTTGTAGGGTTCTCTGTTTGTCCCAGAGCAGGGGGAAGCTGCAGTGTCCTGATCCGCTTTCAGTTTGTCTCTCTCTCTCCAGGTTAGGGGTCCCAGGGTTCGTATGGCCGGCAGAGTCAGCAGGTGCTCACTCCACAGTAGCTATAGTGGAACACTGAGCTGACTGTCTGCCGGCGTTTTAAGGCGGAAGGAACGAGGAGGTGCCAGTGACGTCATCGGGCCGATGCGTCCCAGGCTGGAACGCATCGGCTCCTTCAGGACTTCCTGGTTTGTGGCTGC
>NW_017306899.1:49115-52728 GCF_000935625.1 Nanorana parkeri | reverse complement strand
CTTGTGAGGGCCTGGCCAGACAGGGGAGAATCTCAGCTGCGGAACAATTAAAGAAGCAGGTAGTTTAGTATAAACGGTATTCAGTGTCGGACTCCTGGCGTCTCTCTCTCTGTCAATTGAGAGTTAGGAGTCCTACCATCATTTACCGTGAAGAAAAGAGGGTAGATTAGAACCCAGTACGTATATTCCAGCATACGCAGGGTCAAAGGAAAAGAAGATTTAAACTTTCTTATGAAAGAAGAGAGGTCATTCAAGGCAATTGATTTCTGAGGTTCAATATCTGAACAGTCTTCTATACCTAGCAGGAGTTAGATCAGGATTATACTTTGAGCATACATGCAGTATGAAGTGAATCAGTAAATAGGCAAGGTTCCCGTACACATATATATTAAGTAATTGCAGTTCACAGTTCTCCTATGGTAGAGTGCTGACAAGTAGATGTAATATAGAAGTTACCAGCAGATGGAGCCGACTCCAGTAATAGATGATACAGATACTTGCTGTTTGTAGGGTTCTCTGTTTGTCCCAGAGCAGGGGGAAGCTGCAGTGTCCTGATCCGCTTTCAGTTTGTCTCTCTCTCTCCAGGTTAGGGGTCCCAGGGTTCGTATGGCCGGCAGAGTCAGCAGGTGCTCACTCCACAGTAGCTATAGTGGAACACTGAGCTGACTGTCTGCCGGCGTTTTAAGGCGGAAGGAACGAGGAGGTGCCAGTGACGTCATCGGGCCGATGCGTCCCAGGCTGGAACGCATCGGCTCCTTCAGGACTTCCTGGTTTGTGGCTGCATTCCAGCGTGGAAGACACGGACGTGCCGCTATCCTTACAGCACATGGAAGACATGGAAAGACATGGATGCGTAGCTCATCCGGTAGGGTGAGTCTTACCGCGTTAGGGTTCAACACCCTTTCTATAGGGAAGGGACCCAGGAAGAGTTTGCTAAGTTTTTTGGAAGGAGTACCCAACCGTAGGTTTCTCGTAGAGAGCCACACTTTGTCCCCTACTGTAATGCCGTGGCAATAGTAAGAATCACAGCTGCGGAGGCTATAAGCATATAGGGGTGTTCCCAAGGGTACGGCTTCAGGGTCGGGTTCCAGGCGTCACTCTCAAAGTCTTAAACGGAGAGTTTGGAACCCTACCATCATGTGCCGCAGTAAACAGGGGTATTCACAGTTCAGTAAGGGTATTTCAACATACAATTTAAACTGTTATAAATTATAAATCAGCAGATTTGTAAATTAAGTAATCTATGTACTCAGGGTATTCCTTTCATACAGTGGTTTAGATTATCATAGGCATTCACAAATGATGGCAGTTCATAGTTTTCACCCCTAGAGGGAGTGAGAGTCCAATCGTGTAACAAAATAGGAAATCCTTGCAAGTTAGTCTCAGTAGTGCAGTGCTTTGGATAGCAGCAGTAGCTATCTCTGTTTTCAGCCACAGAGAAGTGAATACTTGCTGTTTTGCAGGGTTTCCAGAGACGGGTTCCAAGATCTAGGGTTCGTGGTCCTTTCAGCAGGGAGCAGGCTGTCAGATGGCGTTCCCAGATGAATAATAGAACGCCATACTGACCCGGCTTCCTGCTATTTATATGGAATGGGAAGGGGAGGTGCTGGCCGGCCCGATGCGTTCCACGCTGGAACGCATCGTACTCAGGGTATTCCTTTCATACAGTGGTTTAGATTATCATAGGCATTCACAAATGATGGCAGTTCATAGTTTTCACCCCTAGAGGGAGTGAGAGTCCAATCGTTTAACAAAATAGGAAATCCTTGCAAGTTAGTCTCAGTAGTGCAGTGCTTTGGATAGCAGCAGTAGCTATCTCTGTTTCAGCCACAGAGAAGTGAATACTTGCTGTTTTGCAGGGTTTCCAGAGACGGGTTCCAAGATCTAGGGTTCGTGGTCCTTTCAGCAGGGAGCAGGCTGTCAGATGGCGTTCCCAGATGAATAATAGAACGCCATACTGCCCCGGCTTCCTGCTATTTATATGGAAGGGGAAGGGGAGGTGCTGGCCGGCCCGATGCGTTCCACGCTGGAACGCATCGACGATTTACTTCCTGGTTGCGGCTGCGGTCCCCTGTGGAATGCAAGCCGCGATCATTACAGTACCCCCCCCTAAGGGAAACCCTCCCGGTGTTCCTAAGGGCCGACGGTTTAGACGGGTGTCTCAGGTGGAACCTCTTCACTAGATCGGGAGCATGAACCTCCCTGCTTTCTTCCCAGGAGTCGTCCTGTGTGAGATTTGTAGATTAAGTAATCTATGTACTCAGGGCATTCATTTCATACAGTGGTTTAGATTATCATAGGCATTCACAAATGATGGCAGTTCATAGTTTTCACCCCTAGAGGGAGTGAGAGTCCAATCGTGTAACAAAATAGGAAATCCTTGCAAGTTAGTCTCAGTAGTGCAGTGCTTTGGATAGCAGCAGTAGCTATCTCTGTTTTCAGCCACAGAGAAGTGAATACTTGCTGTTTTGCAGGGTTTCCAGAGACGGGTTCCAAGATCTAGGGTTCGTGGTCCTTTCAGCAGGGAGCAGGCTGTCAGATGGCGTTCCCAGATGAATAATAGAACGCCATACTGACCCGGCTTCCTGCTATTTATATGGAATGGGAAGGGGAGGTGCTGGCCGGCCCGATGCGTTCCACGCTGGAACGCATCGGCGATTTACTTCCTGGTTGCGGCTGCGGTCCCCTGTGGAACGCAAGCCGCGATCATTACACCTACCTTGTAGGGGGGAGAAGGTCTCCTGCGTAGATCGTAGTATTTCTTTTGGCTGAGGTGAGCTCGGATAAGGTTTTCCTTCAGTAGAGCGATGGTTTGGTGAAGGTTTGTTAGATAGGTACTTGCTGCCGGGACGTTGGCTGGAACCATAGAGGCCGGCAGCTGGTTTGGATGGAATCCATAGTTGGCATAGAAAGGTGAATGGAGAGTAGATGAGCTGGTCGAGTTATTGTAGGCAAACTCAGCTTGTGGAATCATGTCTACCCAATCATCTTGTAGGCGGGTACAGTAACACCTTATGTATTGTTCCAGGCACTGGTTTACCCGTTCTGTCTGTCCATTTGTCTGAGGGTGAAAAGCAGTGGACATCCTATGGTAGATGTGGAGAGAGGCGCATATGGCCTTCCAAAACTTTGAAGTAAATTGCACCCCACGATCTGAGATGATCTGGGAAGGGATGCCATGGAGCCGAACTATGGCGGAGAGGAATGCGTCAGCCGTCTCCTTAGCTGAAGGAACTTTCGGCAAGGGGGTGAAGTGTGCCATCTTGGTTAAGACGTCGACTACCACCATGATGGTGGTATATCCCGATGAAGGAGGAAGATCCACGATGAAGTCTATGGAGACTGTCTCCCATGGGTTGCCAGGAACGGGTATGGAGGTGAGCAATCCATAGGGAGGCCGTCTTTCGCTTTTACTGGCAGCACAGACTTGACAGGTAGTGACGTATCTCTTCACCGTCTCTCACATCTGAGGCCACCAGAACGACCTGCGGATGAGATCCAGGGTTTTCGTGACCCCTGGGTGTCCCCCGAGGGGACCGTCATGCAGGAGTTGTACAACGTGAGTAGTTAGTAGTGGAGGTACGTACAATTTGGAGTCCCTGTAAAGGAACCC
>NW_017306899.1:47748-48939 GCF_000935625.1 Nanorana parkeri | reverse complement strand
GCATATGGCCTTCCAAAACTTTGAAGTAAATTGCACCCCACGATCTGAGATGATCTGGGAAGGGATGCCATGGAGCCGAACTATGGCGGAGAGGAATGCGTCAGCCGTTTCCTTAGCTGAAGGAACTTTAGGCAAGGGGGTGAAGTGTGCCATCTTGGTTAAGACGTCGACTACCACCATGATGGTGGTATATCCCGATGAAGGAGGAAGATCCACGATGAAGTCTATGGAGACTGTCTCCCATGGGTTGCCAGGAACGGGTATGGAGCTGAGCAATCCATAGGGAGGCCGTCTTTCGCTTTTACTGGAAGCACAGACTTGACAGGTAGTGACGTATCTCTTCACCGTCTCTCGCATCTGAGGCCACCAGAACGACCTGCGGATGAGATCCAGGGTTTTCGTGACCCCTGGGTGTCCCCCGAGGGGACCGTCATGCAGGAGTTGTACAACGTGAGTAGTTACTAGTGGAGGTACGTACAATTTGGAGTCCCTGTACAGGAACCCCTCCTGATCCTTAGTTAGATCTGTGGGTAGCGTGGAGGTGTCCCTGGATAGACACTCTTTGAGTTGATCTTTCAAGTTGATGTGTCCCAGGATGAACTTGTTGGGTGCTAAGACGGAAGAGGGTGGATCATGTGAAGGGTTGACGTCCTGGAGACGGGAGAGGGCATCCGCTTTCCCATTCCTGCTGCCGGGACGATAGGTGATATGGAAGTCAAATCTTCCAAAAAACAGGCTCCATCGTACCTGTCGAGATGACAGAGACTTGCTGGTTTGTAGGTACTGTAGGTTCCTGTGGTCTGTGTACACGGTAATGGGGTGGCGAGTACCTTCTAGCAGATGTCTCCAGTTTTCAAGGGCGCTCTTGATGGCCAGCAACTTTTTTTCACCTACCGGGTAGTTAATCTCGGCAGGGTTGAGGGATCTTGAGAAAAAGGCAACTGGATGTAGGGGTTCGAGAAGAGAGGATCGTTGGGAGAGAACGGCTCCTAGAGCGAGGTGAGAGGCGTCAACTTCTAAAACATAAAGACTCTCTGGGTCTGGTAGTTGTAGAATAGGTGCAGAGATGAAGCGTTTTTTCAGTGAGTCGAAGGCAGCTTGGGTCTCTGTTGACCAGGCATAGGTTACTAAGGGACTAGTTAGGCGAGTGAGAGGTTTAACAATTGCCGAGAAGTTCTTCACAAATTTTCT
>NW_017306899.1:1100-47738 GCF_000935625.1 Nanorana parkeri | reverse complement strand
TCCCGAGGAAGGAGGAAGATCCACGATGAAGTCTATGGAGACTGTCTCCCATGGGTTGCCAGGAACGGGTATGGAGGTGAGCAATCCATAGGGAGGCCGTCTTTCGCTTTTACTGGCAGCACAGACTTGACAGGTAGTGACGTATCTCTTCACCGTCTCTCACATCTGAGGCCACCAGAACGACCTGCGGATGAGATCCAGGGTTTTCGTGACCCCTGGGTGTCCCCCGAGGGGACCGTCATGCAGGAGTTGTACAACGTGAGTAGTTACTAGTGGAGGTACGTACAATTTGGAGTCCCTGTACAGGAACCCCTCCTGATCCTTAGTTAGATCTGTGGGTAGCGTGGAGGTGTCCCTGGATAGACACTCTTTGAGTTGATCTTTCAAGTTGATGTGTCCCAGGATGAACTTGTTGTGTGCTAAGACGGAAGAGGGTGGATGATGGGAAGGGTTGACGTCCTGGAGACGGGAGAGGGCATCCGCTTTCCCATTCCTGCTGCCGGGACGATAGGTGATATGGAAGTCAAATCTTCCAAAAAACAGGCTCCATCGTACCTGTCGAGATGACAGAGACTTGCTGGTTTGTAGGTACTGTAGGTTCCTGTGGTCTGTGTACACGGTAATGGGGTGGCGAGTACCTTCTAGCAGATGTCTCCAGTTTTCAAGGGCGCTCTTGATGGCCAGCAACTTTTTTTCACCTACCGGGTAGTTAATCTCGGCAGGGTTGAGGGATCTTGAGAAAAAGGCAACAGGATGTAGGGGTTCGAGAAGAGAGGATCGTTGGGAGAGAACGGCTCCTAGAGCGAGGTGAGAGGCGTCAACTTCTAAAACATAAAGACTTTCTGGGTCTGGTAGTTTTAGAATCGGTGCAGAGATGAAGCGTTTTTTCAGTGAGTCGAAGGCAGCTTGGGTCTCTGTTGACCAGGCATAAGTTACTAAGGGACTAGTTAGGCGAGTGAGTGGTTTAACAATTGCCGAGAAGTTCTTCACAAATTTTCTGTAAAAGTTAGCAAATCCCAGGAACCTCTGTAATGCTTTCCTGGAGCTAGGAATCGGCCAGTTAACGATGCAATCCACCTTACCTTGATCCATCTGAACTCCCTCGGGAGTGATCACGTAACCCAGAAATGATATGGAGGGTTGTTCAAACACACACTTTTCCAATTTAGCATATAAGGAATGTGCCCGAAGACGTGCAAGAACCCATCTAACATGTTCTCCATGGTCTTGGAGGTTCTCAGAGAATACAAGTATGTCGTCGAGATAGACAACCACACATGTATCCAATAGGTCTCTGAAAACATCATTTATAAACGCTTGGAAAGTAGCAGGGGCGTTGCATAGCCCAAACGGCATGACAGTATACTCGTACAAGCCGTAGCGGGTTCTGAACGCTGTCTTCCATTCATCTCCAGGTTTGATCCGGATTAGATTCCATTGTAGGGTGAGAGAAAGAAATATGTAGTCATTTGAACGGGGCATAGCAGGATTTATTCTGCACATATGAAGAGGCTTACCTCCACTCTTCTTGGTGATTATAGGGCAGGCATCAACCTCATGTTTGGGAGAGGCACAGTATAGAGAGAGGTTTTGGGCTCTTCTTCGGGTTTTTTCCACTTGAGTCAAAGGACCCCGCATGGTTCCGATCTCCATCTTTTCCACGGGAGGGGGGCTCACTCTTGGGTATGATGGGTAGGTACCGGCAATCCTCTCAGCACGCCTTTCCCTTAGGCGTCTGTCTATGGTGATGGACCGCTGAATGAGGCCTTCGAGAGTGTGAGGAAGATCGTCCCTTGCCAGTTCGTCCTTCAAGGTCTCAGAGAGACCGAGGCGGAACTGATTCCGGAGAGCGATGTCATTCCACTCGGTCTCTCTGGCCCAACGCTGGAATTCTGCAACACAATCCTCAACAGGCCTCTTCCCCTGCTTCAGGGCCCTTATGGCATTTTCCGCCGTAATTTGCTTGTTGGAATCCTCGTATAAGCGAGACATGGCGTCCAAGAATCGAGGATAGGAATTCAAGAGAGGGTCCTCTTTATCAATGTAAGTATCGGCCCACGCTCTGGGTTCTCCTCTGAGATATGATATTAGCATGAGAACTTTCACCCGATCCGTAGGGTAGTTTGGTGGGCGCAAGTCGAACATCAATTTACAAGAATTGACGAACTCTCTGAACAGCTTGCGTTTCCCAGCAAAGGGCTCGGGAGGACTAACTTTGGGTTCAGGGCCTTCTTTCTGTGCAGCAGCATTTTGAGCTATAGTCATCTTTAGTGCTTGATTTTCAAGCTGGAGGTCATGCAGAGACCTGTTCAAGGTTTCTACCTTCTGATTTAGTGTAACTATATGGCCTGCTAGTTCCGCTGGATTCATGTTGATTGGGTTCCACTATATTGTGAGGGCCTGGCCAGACAGGGGAGAATCTCAGCTGCGGAACAATTAAAGAAGCAGGTAGTTTAGTATAAACGGTATTCAGTGTCGGACTCCTGGCGTCTCTCTCTCTGTCATTTGAGAGTTAGGAGTCCTACCATCATTTACCGTGAAGAAAAGAGGGTAGGTTAGAAACCAGTACGTATATTCCAGCATACGCAGGGTCAAAGGAAAAGAAGATTTAAACTTTCTTATGAAAGAAGAGAGGTCATTCAAGGCAATTGATTTCTGAGGTTCAATATCTGAACAGTCTTCTATACCTAGCAGGAGTTAGATCAGGATTATACTTTGAGCATACATGCAGTATGAAGTGAATCAGTAAATAGGCAAGGTTCCCGTACACATACACTATATATTAAGTAATTGCAGTTCACAGTTCTCCTATGGTAGAGTGCTGACAAGTAGATGTAATATAGAAGTAACCAGCAGATGGAGCCGACTCCAGTAATAGATGATACAGATACTTGCTGTTTGTAGGGTTCTCTGTTTGTCCCAGAGCAGGGGGAAGCTGCAGTGTCCTGATCCGCTTTCAGTTTGTCTCTCTCTCTCCAGGTTAGGGGTCCCAGGGTTCGTATGGCCGGCAGAGTCAGCAGGTGCTCACTCCACAGTAGCTATAGTGGAACACTGAGCTGACTGTCTGCCGGCGTTTTAAGGTGGAAGGAACGAGGAGGTGCCAGTGACGTCATCTTGCCGATGCGTCCCAGGCTGGAACGCATCGGCTCCTTCAGGACTTCCTGGTTTGTGGCTGCGTTCCAGCGTGGAAGACACGGACGTGCCGCGATCCTTACACCTTTTTTAGGAAAAACCGGCAGAAACGTACCCGAAGAGGCAACAAGAAGAAGAAACTCGGGACCCTCCATCAATACGAGGCAACAAAGATTCAAGAATGCCCGATAATTAATCTGTCATCTAGAACCATATCTGATAGTGAAAGTCAAGTTCTCATTAAGGGACTCTCTTTTTGTCACGCTTTAATGACTTTCATTTTGAAATTGACACCTTCAAGCTGGAATGTTCCTTAACCACCTTCCGTCCATGTCCGTTTGTGAATGGCCGGACGGGAGTCTGCTAGGAGCGGGAGGGCGTCTTAAGACGTCCTGCCCCTCCCCCCTCTCGTGTGCGGCACTCAGCGCGCACACGAGAGGGAAAACTGTGAGCATGTAAACAGCCAGCGATGGCTGTTTACATACAAGCGATCAGGCGTCTCTAGAGACGCCCGATCGCTTGCAGGAGCTGCGGGTGTGCGGCCTCCCCACCCCCCCGTACCTCTGTCCCGCCGTCTCCTCGTCGCCGCTGCCGGTCCGTGATCCGATGTGGCCGGTGCGGCTGGGACCGGCACGGCGACGCTCTAACAGCAGATCAAAGGGAGATCATTACTTGATCATCCCTTTGATCTCTCTTCCTGTCCCCGAATGCAGGAAGTGATGTATATTACATCACTTCCTGCATTCAGTGTCACTCTCCGGTGCAGAACACCGGAGAGAAGCTGATGAAGCAGATCTCTGCTTCATCAGCTTCTGTGGGGGTCCCTAGGTGACATCAGAGGTCTTGGAGACCCCTGATGTCTCCATAAAGAGGACCTGTTTGGTGAATTGGCTATTACATAGGGGATTCCTTAGTCCCCTATGTTATAGCAATAAAGTTGTCTAAAAAAAGTTTTAAAAAAAATTACAGCATTAAAAAAAAATAAAGAAGCTAAAAAAATATTCACAAATAATTATTTTTAAAAATAACATAAAAAATGTTTTAAAGTCCCCCGCCCCCCCACATGCACATGCAAACATGCGTCGGCTGCGCCTATGTACGAAAACAACGATTGCACCCATTTTGCAGCACATGTTACATATCGCCGTGAACGTCGGAGTGAGAGCAATAATTCTAGGGCCATCAATCACTGATAACACTAAACTGATGAGCGGTAAAAACGTTTAAAGTGTCGCCTATGGCCAATCTTGGTTGCGGTCGTTTTCTGCGATTTCGCGGGCGCGCGCAATTTTAAAGGTTGACATGTTTAGTGTCTATTTACCCGACGTGACCCCGTCTTTTATATTTTACCCAAAAATTGGGGTGAAAATAAATGTTTCATAACATTTTATAGGGAAACATGTTTTTTTTCAAAATTTAGGGTACTTTTTTTGTTATATAGTAAAAAATAAAAACCCAGTGGTGATTAAATACCATCAAAAGAAAGCTCTATCTGTCCCCAAAAAATGGTATGAAATTCGTACCAGTACAGCATTGCATGACAGAATAAACGTCAGTCAAAGTACCACAGCGCTGAATACTGAAAAATTTCCTGGCCAGGAAGGGGGTGAAACACCCCGGTCTTCAAGTGGTTAAAGTTAAAACAGCATTTTTGTCATCAAACCTGTACTAAAGGCCTGGACTCATCCACATTTAAATTTAGGAATAAAAGTTCATTTATACCACCTGGCCAGTTTACATCTATTGAGACCTTCATTAAAACTGTCAGATATGACACACGTAACGTCACTGATAAGAGAAGGACACAGAACCGTCCATACCCCTCCAATATTAATAAAGTGGAAGTAACCTCCCTAAAATCACTACAAGAAGATGATTCCATCATCATTAAACCCGCCGATAAAGGGGGTGCCATCATTGTCATGTACTATGTCAATT
This sequence comes from Nanorana parkeri, assembly GCF_000935625.1. Lineage (NCBI taxonomy): Eukaryota > Metazoa > Chordata > Amphibia > Anura > Dicroglossidae > Nanorana > Nanorana parkeri. The sequence goes on along the minus strand of NW_017306899.1, from coordinate 42,668 downwards.
ACAGAACGGGCATCTACAATATTCTATCTGATTCTACCACATATCTCCCGATCTCTCGAGACCCTTTAAATTCAATCTTAAACAAATTATCCTCTGTGATCGACACTGCCCTGAACCAGAGATGGATCTCTGAGGGTATTGCTGAGTGGCTCTATAACCAACATGCTCGTACACCAGTGATCTACGGCTTGCCGAAGATCCATAAGGGATATGATCCACTTACCTTTAGGCCCATAGTGGCCGGAACTGGTTCAGTGTTACAACCGCTTGCCATGCTATTAGATCACTTTTTACAGCCTATGGTGCAGGCCCTTCATTCATATACACGCAATACTAATGATTTCATTACTAAGTTAAAATGTATTGATACTTTTTATCCAGATTGGATTTTGTTAACCTTAGATGTATCTGCACTTTATACGTGTATTCCCACGGATGGTGGGCTACAAGCTGTAAAGTACTTTCTACCCAGAAGGGAGTCACCATCTCCACCAACAACTTTTGTTTTGGAAGGGTTGAGGACGGTACTTGAAAATAATTACTTCCGTTTTGAGAAACAGTACTTTCTCCAGATGAAAGGTACTGCCATGGGCAGTTCTGTTGCCCCCTCCTATGCAAATGTGTTCATGGGATACCTTGAGGATTGTTTTATTTATCCATGTGAATTGTTTGAACATTTGAGATTATGGATAAGGTATATAGACGATATGTTTGTAATATGTTCTGGTCCAAATGATGATATGCAGATCTTTATAGAATATCTTAATAAACTTGCACAAGGCATTGTATTTAATCCGGAGATGTCACAGTCTAAGATTCCTTTCTTAGACGTAATGATAACGATTGACCAGGGACAGATCTCTACTTCACTTTATACTAAACCTACTGATCACAAAATGTTGCTTTCTTATAGCAGTCCATACCCGGATAGACTGAGGGACTCTTTGCCCATCTCTCAGTTTGTCAGGGTTATGCGCATCTGCTCAAATGCGGCGGATTGCGAAACACAACTACTTAAGATGCACAACAAATTCAGTGAGAGGGGTTACCCTAAACATGTCCTTGACCATACACTTGAAGTGGCCAGAGATAGGTATCAAACTCCCAAACCCAAGGAGGAGTTGTCCAATGACACACTCCTTATAACTAATTACCATCCCCATTCACACCAGGTTAGATGTATAGTAAACCACAATATTAATATCTGATAGGACCTTGGCTCCTACATTCAAACGTACACCGCGTATTGTTTACTCTGGGAATAAGTCCCTTCGTGACTACCTAGTCTGTGCTGATCCGCACTCTAAGTATGGCACTCGGCCATCTAAATGATCTAACAAACAGGGTTGTTACAGATGCTTCAACTGTAGCGTCTGTAACTCACTCATAACCGGTGATTAATTTTTCCACCCATATAAAGGGAAGAAATATTCCATTTGCGGTTATTTGAACTGCATGTCAGATTACTGCATATATATATTGAAATGTCCCTGCTCGCTGGTATATGTGGGTAAAACTATTAATGCCTTTCAAAAACGCTATCAAAAACAGAAAAGCGGAGGGGCGTGGCCGACCATGGAAGGATGAAGACGTGCTGCTGAGAGCTCTGCTGAACCGGGGCACCATACAGCTCGATTGCCAGCACTTTTCTTTCCCCCCGCTCTATGTCCGGCAGCCAGAACCCGCCTGAGGCTCCCTCCACCTCTTGGTCCCGGACATATCATCCTATTTCAGCCGCCTCTCCCGTGCCTAACACACTGCCCAACACATTGCAGCCAGCATCTCCCGGGGCACTGGACCCGCCATCTGCACAGCACCCCCGATCCACCTCCCGGCCTGCGGCACTGAAAGTGCTGGATTTGCCGGCCTCACGTGTGCCCACTGTACTGCAGCCAGCATCTCCTACGGCCCTGGATCCACCAACACCAGTGGACCTCTCTGCACCGGACCTTTCAGAGTCAGGAGAGGTACATGACTTGCTTGTAGCCTTCCGGGCTGACTTTGACACGTGGGCCTTGCGCTTGGAGGGGGCTCTGAGGGGTGAGGTACGGGAACTCCGCCAGAGGGTCACTGCAACTGACACTAACATATCTGCCCTTTCAACCTCAGTTACTTTGCATGATACCCGCATAGAGGCACTGGAGGCAGCCCAGGGGTCCCACCGTACCCATTTACAGCAATTACAACTCAGGGTGGAAGACGGGGAAAACCGCAGCCGTCGCAACAACATCCGCCTGCGGGGCATCCCGGAGGCGACCCAGGGTCCTAATCTCCAGGCCACGGTCACTGCCATCCTTAACATGGCCCTAGGGAAACCCCCCGTTGAATTCATAGAGCTGGACAGAGTCCACCGAGTGTCCGGTGCTGCCCAGGGACCCACCAACCGTGCCAGGGATGTATTATGCCGGGTGCACTTTTATGCCATCAAGGAAGAAATTCTTCGCTCTGCATGGAGAACAGGTCCTATCGACTTCGACGGCGCTTCCATACAACTGCTACCTGACCTTTCACGTTTGACCTTGGCTATGCGCAGACGGGAGCAACCCTTTCAGCATTCTGATATGCAAGGGCTCTGACTCCTTCCATCTACGCACACCAAACCAACTGCCCAAGCTCTTTGGCTTTCTGGAAATGGATCCGATCCAGGTCCCGGACTGGTTGGACCTTCCCTTTGCTGGAGAAGATCCCCGGCCCAACACGGTTCTGCCTCAACGCCATCGGAGGGCCCGTTCCCGTTCGTCTCGCAGGGGCCGAGGTCTCCCGCTGCCTGCCAATCCGTCCACAAATGAGGGCTGGTTTCCGGCTCCCTGAGCGCTAGTCCACAGACTATTCGGTCTGATTCCCTGCTCCCTGAGCGCTAGTCCACAGACTACTCGGTTGTATGCACTGTGCCTGATTGCCTTATTCATTGCCTTGATCCTTTGTTGTATTTTACTGTTATGCCTGAACTCTTTTCTCGTAGGCCCTTCCACGGAGCGTCTGCTTGGAGGTGTTCTATGGGGTGGACCGCTTCCCCTTGGCCCCTTCTCTGCCCCTATGGGGCTGGTGGTCGCTGGGGGGACTCTGGTTGGCCCTGGGGTTTACCGGACACCCTCGGGTTGCGCAACGGTTTCTTGGCTCGCCTCCTGGGCCAGCGGCGTCCCTGGGGGCCATCCGCTGTCTCAGGGGTCGCCCCTCTATGTGTTCATGGTTATGCAATGCATTTGGCGCTGTTTTATCCTTTTTGTTTTATTTGCTCTGTGGACATGATGTACTCACTGTCCTGCGGTTTCTGATGTTATTGTCCTTTGCGGCTATGTGGTGGGGGTTGCCTCTGGTGACGCAGCTTCTGGGTCCCGCCGGCCCTGGAGGGGGCCGGACCGGACCCGGTTTTTCTTCCCTCGCTGGCGCTCTTCCCGGCTGGGGGGGCGTGGGCGGGGGGAGCGGCGCCTGGAGAATGGCCTCCTGCCTTATAGCCGGAAACTACACCTAAGCTGGATTTAACGAGATACCCGACTTATTGGGTATTGAACTGTGTTGCTGTAAAAAATTTTATTTTATACTAGGGCCCCGGTAGGCACCTTGTTCCTTCATTTTTGACCACCTCTCCCCACGTAGGTGATACGTCTCCCATTGGAGACTGTTGTTATCTAGCATTTGCTAGACGACTGTTATTTGTGTAGCGGTTTAGGCCGCCCTTTTTGGTTTCTTATTCTTTGTCTCATTTAATACCTTTTCTACCTTCTTCCTTGGTCCCCTCCCTTCCTCTTCCCCCGCCTGCTATTCCCCCTCCCTTCCTTCTACCCCCCTGTCTTTCCGGGTCTCCCCTCAGGGACCTCTACCTTTCTACGGTCTCTGAGCCTCCTCTAGTCATTCTACCTCTCTCCTCTGCTCCGACTCCTGCCATGGCCCCACCGGTAGTTTCCTCTGCGGAGCTCCGCCTATGCACCTATAACGCTAGGGGCCTTAATGTTCCCTCCAAACGGGGACAGATCCCGTACCATATGCATAAGACACGAGTGCACATCATCCTATTCCAGGAAACACATTTCCAGACTGACCAATCTCCCTCATGTGCCAATAGGTACTACACCTCCTGGTACCATACCACCAATGAAATTCAAAAGTATCTGGGGGTCTCCACCGCACTTCACAAATCCCTACCAGCAGTGATCCTGGATCACAGGGCAGATGAGTTTGGTCGTTTTCAGTTGCTTAAACTGTCGCTCTGGGGTCGTACTTACACCATTGCAAACTTCTATATCCCTAACTCGAGCCAGGCTGCCTCTGCACGCCGGCTCCTGCAGGAGCTGGAGAACTTTGCGGAGGGCATGGTGATATTGGGTGGGGATTTCAACCTTGCCTTAGAACCCAACCTGGACTCCTCCACGGGTCGCTCCGCCCTCTCCTTCTCACGGCTGCGTGGCATTAAGAAGCAGATCACCCATCTACGCCTTGATGACGTTTGGAGAATTCTTCACCCCCAAGCGCGGAACTACACCCACTTTTCCGCACCTCACCACTCCTACAGTAGAATAGACTACTTCTTTACCTCACACCCCACACTGGATTGGAACCCCTCTTGTGACATTGACCCCATGATATGGTCTGACCATGCCGCTGTTACCCTATCCCTGCAGGTACCCCAGGCCCCCGCCCAGGAATGGACTTGGAGGCTAAATGAATCCTTGCTTTCAGATCCAGGCTGTGCATCTGCATTGCAAGAGGGCATTACGCAATTTCTAGAAATACATGCCTCAGACCCCACCCCTCTCCCTCTTCAGTGGGAGGCACTGAAAGCAGTTCTAAGGGGCGTACTGATCCAACAGGGCTCCAGGTTGAAGAGGGAGAGGGCTAGGCAGATTAAGGAAGCCATTCAGCAACTCATAGACTTGGAGACCCAGCATAAGGGCTCACCAGAGCTCCTGCTGAACACCACTCAAGCTCGACTACGGTTGCTGGGTCTTCTGGATCAGTCGGCACGTTCCTATCAGGCTAAACTAGCGACCATGGCATACGAGACCAGCAATAAATGTGGGAAAGCATTGGCTAGGATGTTGCATCCGAGGACACTCCATACCTATATCCCGCATATCCGGTCGCAGACTGGGGTTCTTCTAAACTCTCCCTCGGAGATTCGTGGGGTGTTTACGGAATTCTACAACTCCCTCTATAATCTTTCGGAACAAGATGGTCCGTCCCCCAACCATGACCTACGGGTAGAGACTTATGTGCATGACACAGCTCTTCCTGTGTTGCAGAACCCTGACTCGGAGGCTCTAGAGTCTCCTTTCACCTCAGAAGAATTACTTTTAGCTCTCAAGTCCGCACCGGCGGGCAAAAGCCCTGGCCCAGACAGCTTCACTGTAAAGTTCTACAAACAGTTCAAAGACTCACTTGTCCCCTTCATGCTACGGGTCTTTCAATCAGTATCCCAGGGTACGCCGTTCCCGAGGAAAGCTTTGGAAGCCCACATTTCCCTAATTCCAAAGCCGGACAAAGATCACTCTTTGTGCACGAATTATAGGCCGATCTCTCTGATTAACACCGATGTGAAACTGTTTGCCAAATTGATCGCTAACCGGCTGACACCTCTTCTGCCGGGGGTAATTCATCCAGACCAAGTAGGGTTTGTTCAGGGCCGAGAGGCCCGAGATAACACTATCAGGACCTTGTTGCTGATGCACTATGCACAAACATCCCACACTCCTTTATGTCTCCTATCCGTGGATGCTGATAAAGCGTTCGATCGTTTAGACTGGACTTTCCTCAGGCACACTCTCATACAGCTGGGCCTGCGATCCCGCATGCTCAGTAGTATCATGGCCCTCTACTCACACCCATCGGCCCGGATCCGTGTCAATGGCTCGCTCTCCCCTAGTTTTCAAATCTCTAACGGTACCCGTCAGGGGTGCCCATTGTCCCCACTCCTTTATGTACTTACAATGGAACACTTGGCGGTAGCTCTGCATCAGAATTCTGCGTTCCAGGGCTTACTCGCTGGTCCTCATAGATCTAAACTCGCTTTGTTCGCGGATGACTTGCTACTCTATATCACACAGCCCCATGTCGCTATGCCTACTATTTTGCAGGAATTCGAGAGGTTCGGTGCCTTGAGCAATTTCCGGGTTAACGTCTCTAAATCAGAGATCCTCAATGTCTCTCTGAAAAAGGAGGATCTACGCCTCCTTGAGAGCAACTTCTCCTTCCGTATTTGCCCTATCTCCTTGAAATATTTGGGTGTCCACCTTCCCAGGAACCTGGCTGACCTCTATGCCCTGAACTTCCGCCCCTTGTTGGCGGGAGTGACTGGTGCCCTGGCCTCATACGACCGTAAATTCCTATCCTGGCTGGGACTGATTAATGTGCTCAAGATGGACATTGTCCCCAAGTTATTATATCTCTTCCAGACGCTACCCATTGCCCTCTCCACAGTATACTTGAGACAAATCCAACAGGCCTTCACAAGCTTCATCTGGGGATCCTCCCGCCCTCGGCTCGGCTATAAAACCCTGGCTCTGCCAAAATGCAGAGGGGGTGCTAGCGCACCTGATATCTTCCTCCACCATGCCTCGGCGGTGTTGGTCCGCATAGTAGATTGGTTCCAGGATGCCGGGGACAAACAATGGGTCTGTCTGGAGGAGTCTCTTACGTCTGCCGATTTATTGACACTACCCTGGATACAACCTGGCTCCAGACCTGCTTCCGCTACTCTTCCTCTCCCGACTTCCCACACCCTGAAGATATGGGATCGATATATCACGCGCCGGGATAGAGTCACTCACCGTCGCTTGGCCTCGGCTCTGGAAGCTCAAACTCCGGTCACGCCCACTCCTGTGGGTGCGTTCGGTGGCACCTGGTTGGCTGACCGTCAGTTCCGATCCTTCGTAGAATCTTTCTCCGCCCCAGACTGCTTCCTGACAGGACCCACAGCTTTTGACTCCCTTCTCCTGGCCTCAACACCCCCGACACACACAGTCTCCCTCATCTACTCTATCCTCTCCACCATGATTTCCCCCGGTTTGCCAGATTACACCCGGATGTGGGAGAGGGAGTTGGAGACCACTATACCAGAGGCTGATTGGGATCGTTCATTCGCGCTCACGTATTCTCTTTCTATTGCCAGTAAAGCCCACAAGAAGAACTTGAAAATCTTGACCAGGTGGTAATCTTGACAATGTCGATGAGTCTCATCCTCCCGATTCTGGAAGGTAGCCTGGGGTGGGAATGTTCTCCTAGGGGCGTAACGTGGTCACGTGATCTGAGACCAACGGCTCATCAGCCCAGGCAAAGAAGTCGTAGCGGATCACCTCAACTCCGAGACAATGTCATGTAGCATGTAGCATTGATGTTGCCATTGTTGATAGGAAAAAAGGAGATGGAGGGGGAATTTCTAGTGGTATGGCATATCATGATGTTAGAGAACTGCCAGAGTGGGTTGCTTATCACATCTTTTGATGATAGTGGATGATGCATGGTATGCAAAGACTTGGTAAGTATGATCTTGGAACATAAGAAAGTCTTCCTTGCGTGCTTCCTGTAGAACGGATTCTTTTGTGCGGTAGTATTGAAATATGATGATGATATTCCTGGGTGTGACATCTTTCTGGCAGCTTCATTACATCTGCCGGTCCATGAAAATGCTAAACGGGACCACCCCGAGAGATCCTCTTTGATCTTCTGAACACAAGGGTGAGAAATTTAGAGGGTATGTGAGGTGCCAAGCTTCAGGGACATATTTGCAGAGAGTGGTGTTAATTTACTAAGGATGCAGCTAATGCTGGTTTAGCAAAGTAAATGTTCATTGAGCTCAATAAATAAGGGGACGTTGTGTTCACTTTTAATACCCTATAATGGATGTCAACTTATTAAATATTATTTTTTTACATGCAGATGTTTGAATGAACTGATTCCCTAAGCTCAATGAACATTCACTTTGCAAAGTGAACATTCACTTTGCTGAGTAAAAAGACTCTACTGATTTAGTATATCAACCCCCAGTATGTCTGACTGGTATACTATGGCTGTGGTTAGTAACACTGAGGATAGCATAGATAATCTAAGATGATGTAATGTTTTGGCATTATTGTGGCAAAAACCAAGTACACTAAGGAAAGCAGAAAAAAAGACAGTTTGAGAAATGTTGTTTACTAACACATTTAAGGCCATGGTGAAAGGTAATAAATAGGGATATAATAATATAATTCCGTGATCAAAAAAAATAATCAAATATGACAATCAGAAATTAATCAAATGTGCTAGATTTGAGATTACCGTGTTTAAGGATAATCATACTAAACTAGGCACTTTGATGGTGTGAAAAAGGGATTGCTGCCTTTGATGTCAGCTTGTCTGCCTGCAAGGGCAAAAATGGCGGTGTACAGGCAAGAAAAGTTAACTTGTTCCTTAGTTTTAGACACTTTGCAATGCAATTATAATGAGGTTCTCCTAAGACCTTGACATAAAAAGTTTACCTGTTTCTCCAGAAAAATTATGCACATTCGGCAAACAACAACATGCTGAAACAATCAATTTTTCTGTGTATTAATGATCAACAAAACCTTGACTTGTGGCAATTAATTCTGTTGAGATTAGAAAGGCAATTAAAATTATCCCCATCTAGATAAATTCCCAATGGATTTGTATAAAACAGGTTAGAACTCTGCAAATTGCCTATTTTATCTTACAGAGAGTCCATTAAAAGAACTAAAATACAAGGACACTACAGACACTACCGTATAGTAAGAATTATACAATTTTTACAATCTGATTGTTACTTTTTGCTGGTATAAATGCTGTACATTTGAAGGCTATTGGCTTAACTGTATCAATAACCTCACACATACTATTCCACTTTTACTAATCATTCTTTGTTTTTAATAGGGTAACATTACTAATTCAGTCACAAGTTAAAACTTTTATTCGTACAGTCATAAATGGCTATTGTCTTACTGATAAAAATGTTATTCTACAGTGTAGTAAGTCCTTTGATCTATCAGCACACCCTGATGCAGAATATTTGCTGCAAATATTTATACTGTTAGAAGTTTGACAGACATGTTTCCTACCAGATCACTTTATTATTTACAAGATCTGCTTATGAATTTCCAGCTTAAGAACTTTTTATCTTTCTCATTTGTGATGGGAGAATCTGCCCAGGTTTGATTTGCAGAGGGTTCAGAGAATCTGGTTCAAAGGTCAGCAAAACTGAACTTTGCGGTGAATCCCAAGTGTATGGCGGGTGAATCTTGGATGACGTAGTTGATTTTCAACTTTTACATTTAACTTGGCTTAAATACAGCAGCAGCACCCCTATCTGATTAATTTTAATTTTTTTTAGGTAGTTAAGTGTAAAATACAATAGCCACAATATTGTACAGTGACTGGACTTTATGTAAGCAGCTCGGTTAGGCCACAATATAAGAGGGAAAGATGAGGCAAGATCTATCTTAAAATAAGCATTAGAGTTTATTATCTGAGAGACAATAGACACAAATATTGTACATTGGCTAGGCAGTATGTAAGCAGCTCAGTCATGACACACCATAAGATGGAGACATGAGGCAGTTTTTATCACGAAATAAACATGAGCATGTATTTTTTGAGAGACAAATGCCTCAGTGAATCGTTCAGTGTTGTAGTCACCTGGATTAGGTCACAATATAAGAAGGCGAGGGGTTCTATCGCCATTGCAAAAATCAATGGTGACAAGGGGCTCCCCTGTCGGGTGCCTGTAAAAATACCAAAAGGTTCAGAGAGATAGCCGTGGATATGAATCTGTGCCAATGGGTTAGAGTATAAAGTGTGCAGCAGTCTAAGAAAAGAGGGGCCAAAACCCCAACGCTTTAGTAGAGCAAACATATAGGGCCAGGAAACTGTCAAAATGCCTTTTGTAAGTCAACAGATAACAACATTCCCTCCTGCTGGGGCCCCATATCCCATTTAGATTGTAGAAGAGAAATAATGTCAATCGCCCTCCTAATCTGGTCTGGGCCCTGTCGTCCCGTTAAAAATCCCACTTGGGCTGCATGTATATACAAAGCTAAGAAAGTGTTTAGTCGGTTAGCTAAAATTTTTGTTAAACGTTTAAGGTCATTGTTTATCAATGAGATGGGCCTATAATTTGAGATTTCCCCAGGGTCTTTATTCGGCTTAGGTGGAACACTAATAAATGCTCGATTCAGATCCGGGTCCAAAGGCATGTATAGCATTAAAGAATGACTCTAGATGGGGAACCAGAGTGTCAGCAAATTTTTTATAATACAGTGCGGTGAAACTATCTGGGCCCGGAGCAGAAGAACCCAGCCTGTTTTATGGCCAATCTTATTTCAGCCGGTGACATTGGATCATCCATGATTTGACAATGTTCCGGGGACAGACAAACGTGACATTTTAGAAAGACAAAAACTTTTGCCACTAAATTACACTTTGGTCTGGTATATACTTTGGAGGTGCTCATGCTGTATTTTACAAAACAAAAACAATGCCAGCAGAGAAATGTAACTGAATACATACCAGAACATTATTGAGGAATGAATCCCAGTAGGTCAATAAATGGGTTAGGGCAATGAGCGTGCACCCCCTCCTTCACTAAACCATACCAAGCCACATGCCCTTAACCTCCCTGGCGGTATTCCCGAGTCTGGCTCGGGGTGAATTTTCCATACCAGGAGCGGTAACCCCGAGCCAGACTCGGGACTGCAGAGAAAAGTGACACTCACCTTGTCCCTGCGAGCCCGCGGCATCCTCTGCTGTACACGGCCTGAAAATGAAACTAAAAGTCAGATGCCGGCATCTAACTTTTAGGGATCTATTCACAAAGCTGCCTAGGGCAGCCAAGTGAATGACCGATCGGAAGTGAAGTGAGCCGAACACTGTTCGGCTATTCACTTCAGGCTTTTCGTTTTGGCGTCACAGCTATCACTCAATTCTGCAAGGAGTTCTAATTTACTATCGCTGTTTTCTACCTGGTCTAAAACCGCTTTTGACCTAAAACAGCGACCATTCTGCGACCAAGCTCAGTGATGTGCGAACTTGGTACTCTATTGACTGTGGTACGGATCAGGCTGAGCCCCCAGAATTCCCATTTACTGGACCATTTTTTTTATTATATTATAATTTTTTAATTTCGTGTTTCAAACTTTATCATACCTGGGATGTCTACTGGACTCTTGTTTGGACAGATTTAGGTGAGTTATTCCTAAGATTTACTAAGAATTGCAGGCCTACAATAGATAACACCAAATTTCCATGCAAAAAATTGTACCGCTTTTGGTACAAAATTCCTGACATAATCATACCGCCAGGGAGGTTAATATGGGGAGGGAACCTTGCTCCCTCAGCCAGGTTTATCAGTGCAGCTGTTTACATTCCAGCAGTGCCAGAAAAAAAATCATTTGTGGTGAAAAAAGTGATATAAGATGGATTGTCGTGCCTGGACATTGGATTTTTGTCGTTGGTTCATCTATAATGATGGATGATTACATTGACAATGGATTTAGACTGTGGTACATTTTCCTTGTTTTTATTTAAAATGGTAGGTCCCTCTGCACTCCTTACAGCGTTCCTTGCCCAAATTACAATGGTGGTGCTCGCAATGATAATCACGCATGGCGCCGTGCACATCAACAGTAAAAAGCAGGAATCACCTGCACTCTGTAAATAGCATTCAAGTAATAAAAGTCCATTTATTCGGACCAGTTGTCACAAACGAAATACCAACGTTTTGGGGTCGCACAGGGTCCCGTCATCAGGGTGATAATGTCACACTTGTCCACTTCAAGACCATCCAAGATCATCTTCCTGCAGCAAGTCACTGATCATGTGATCAAACAATTCCACCGACTCCTCATAGCCAGTTTGCAGGGCTTTGCCAGGATTTGCAGAGAAGGAGATGGAGGGTGCATTAGCAGCAATTGCAGACAACTGGCTGCTCTGAACCTGGGAGGAGGAAAATCGAGTAAGGCTTTGTCAGCCATTTCACTAACTCCTGTATGTGCTGTGACTGTATAACATGACCACTCTGAAAGGCATATGTGTCCTACCTCTTGATGGTGTGGCCCAACCACCGAATTGTTCTGCAGAATCGTCTTGCCCCCTACTACCTCCATGTGCAGAACCTCCTCCTCTCACTTTAGGCTTTTCTGACTTTTTAAATAAAGGGGATTGTCCTAATTAAATGGCAGCCATGGCAAAAAGGGGATGAATGTGTGGTTCTTTTGGTGCAAACTACTTTACCACGCATATAAGGACAGCTTTGCCTGTGTCAGCAACAAGTATACCTTGAAGTAAAAAAGAGCCTAGCAACAGAAATTAAAATATACCTCCACTACATTAAACTCTGAATTCCCAACCCATTTTTTAACCTAGAAACAAATAAAGCATATGGCTACAGTGGAGTACAAAGAAGTTTGTAACAATTAACAGGGTTATTCACAAAAGGGTGAAGAGTTTGGAGATGGCAGGAGAAGTAAACAATCTAGGCCAAAATAGCTGATTTGGAAAAATTATCCAATTCTCCAATTCAGCTCACTTTGCAGTTTACCTATATTGTCCTAGATTGTTCACTTCGTATTTCTCCTCCAAACTCTTCATCCTTTTATGAATAACCCTGTAAATATCTCCTTTGTGTGAAAACTACTCATGCAATGTCTTGAGGCTGTATTCTATTCCAGTACCTTACCACAACTTACACAGAAAACGTGATCAAACTTGGCATTTAATCTTCAAAGAGAGATTAATTATTGTTGGAGAAGAAGCCAGGACATGTTAACCTAACTTAGTAGGACCAAATGCTGAATCCTCACACGTAATGCATTTAAGAGGTAGTCGAGATGCTACTGTCTATTATCCATGATTCAATTTTCATACTTCATAGTCATGCTAGGCATGGTATGGGAATCAGTTCACTTCCCTATCAGCTGGTAAAAAGAAAGAAATACAAAGCTATCCTTTTTATGTGGTTTTAGGGCACAAATGTCCATTTGTGTTGCTGTGCATTATATTTAACAAGCATTCTTTGTTAAAATGAAATGTTCTATTCTGCAAATATATGGCTGCAGTGAGAAAAATAAATGATTGCAATGTTCAATCTATGCTCATCACTATTAGAAAACAAATAAAAAAAATTACCATTACTTTAATGCTATTCAGTCAGAAACACAATCCCTGTTGTTTTGCACAACTACCAATGCCCACTTTTCTACTAGTTAAATGAAAAAAAAAAAAACAGTTATTAAAAAATATAATGGATACATTTTACTTTCTTTTCATCTTGTGTTACTGGTGGATTCTATGATCTGGAAGTTCTATGATCCCATGATAAAATGCCTTTTACTGATGATGAGGCCCAACCAACCTGAAGCAATTTAGAATAAATTGTTCTGCAATAAGCTGCATTTATGCAACAAATCACTACTCTCGGATGCACAGTTGAGTAAAGAGACATACATTTGCATATCTCCACCCACTGTGCTTAAATGTAAAAAAAAATGTTTATTTCTGAATTATTTTAACCCCTTCGTGACTGACGACGTACAGTGTACGTCTGACATGTAAATACCTTCCATTCTAAAAAAAGGCTATTCTGCTCTTTGTACTGGTTCATTGGAGGGCTTTTTGATTCCTTTTTTGTTAAAAAGATATACTATGGGGTCTATTCAATAAGCTGCCGTAGGCTATTCACTTTCGGCTATTCACTTTAGGCTGGTACGGCTGAAATCAGCCGTACATTGGGTGGCTTCGCGTGGCTTTGGGTCGGCCGAATTCTATTCTTATAGATGCCGAACAGCAGTGAGTGATATTTATATATAAAATATATTTTAAAACATACTTAATTTGGGTTCACCCCAAAAGCTATTTCTGGTGGATGAGGTGCTTCCTGGCACACCACAAATTGTCCTTGAAGCAACACATCACCTGCTAGGCACCTTTAATCTCTTCCTCAGTAAAAGCACTACAAAAAAATCGAAACAGCACTCCAAAGTGAGTAACTCACTGTTTGTGGCCCAATGTCTTTCCGCTAATGTCCCAGGGTACTCAACAGGGCCTGTGTAAAGGGGCACTGCCAGAATAGATGCAAAGCAGTTTCTTCTTCAGTGATACACCGGGGGCAATGCCTGCATCTGCACAGGTTCCTGACATGCATAAAAGTTCTTACAGACAACCCTCCTTGAATCGTCATCAATGCCAGATCTTTGTCACTGTTAGTAAGCCTTTTACATTACACATTTTTCTAGACAAATTTTTAAGTGTCTGAAGGCAGGCCTGGAACAGTCTCTGCAGTGTCCATGACTCTAATGCGCTTGTAAATAGTACCAGGCTTAAAAGTGTCCAAGTAAAACCAAGTAGTGTCTGGGAACTATCCCATTTATTCCATCCAAGGGACCTTTAAAGAGGCAGGAGGAAAAAAAGGAACAGGAGTTTTTGCGCAGAGTCCATAGCATATCAAAGGTTCAGAATCTCCTACAAACTGTCCTCTTGGTTGCTGTTACTGAATGTAATGTGTTACCACTAGTCACACCTAATAATGTCTCACAATTTTTACAGCTACTAATGTCGCTGTATACAGTATGTCACTAACAGTAGTATTCCCTTTTGGCCACAGTAGACCAGCCACCATTTATCCAAGAGAAAGCTCTGGTAGCTCTGCACTTTCTTATGAGTTTATATATGCCAACAAAAAATTTGATGGGGCTTTTAAGGTGTATATTAGGGAATGTGAGGCAACATAGCTAAACATATTATCACAATGTAGTGGGTATTCATTTTTATAAAAGTTTGTTTTGTTCCGTGATCAAAATATAGTTAAAAGCATATCCATTCAATCTAAAAAATTACAGAGATACTACATTGTGATAATATGTTTAGATATGTTGCCTCACATTCCCTAATAGAAAACTTAATCGCCCCATTGAATTTGTTGTTGGCATATACAGTATATTAAATCTAGGGGTGTGGTGTCTTTGTCCCGCTGGATGTTCCGGAAAAAAAAATATTTGTTTGTTCTCCTTATCAGATTATGTTTTCATCAAATTAATAGAAAACATAAAAAGGCATCCAGTCAGATGCCTTTTTGATAACTTTTTGATTTCAGTACTTCTATTACCTTTAATAAGGATATTCAGTGTCAGAGATTTCCTGAAAGTAAAGCCCTTCCTCTGCCAACATGGCTGCCTCCACACAGAGACACAATGCAGAACAAGGCATGGTAAGGCAGTAATGGAGGGAAGATCAGCTGCAAGGTGACCATAAGCAATACAGGTTCCTAGTCCTTTGTCTGCCTTTTTACTGGGCACAGCTTCCAGAATTCGGTTCTTCTTTAATCAATACTGCAACAAAACAGGGTGAAGCCTTGAAATGACAAAGGACTGGAATGAATAGCAACATTAGCTTCCCTGTTTTAATTTTAGTAAATAAAGTGTATTTAAGTTTTGTGAGAAATAATTGGCAAAAGAGATAAACACATGATGACCCAAATCAGTTATTTGTGTATAGCCTGATACAAGTTTAAAACAAAACCCTTATACTCTGCATGAATATGAATGTTTGTTACAGTGCCCTTTTAGTGCCGTATTAATCTGCCTAATGTATGCATTACACAAATAAAGAATTTACAATTGTGCATAAACAATCAAAGTCTTCCCCCTTCACCAGCAACTTTGTCAGTCATTCAGTCCCTACAGAATTGAGGAGATCCAGCTGGATTTTCATAAATCAGAGAAAAGCCGCTAATATTTGAAAGCTGGCATACAGCATACTGCACAGAAAAATACTAAACTGAAACAAGGAGCTATATTTCAGCTGCTTCTTTTTGAGCAATTAGAAAGCTTTTCTTCATATTTTTTCAGCATTACTGCTGTACTTGCACATTAAGTTTTAACAATAAAATTCATAAATTGCACACTTTAAATCATGTATATTTTAGTGACAGTTTCCTTTTAAGAAAATTCTGCGTATTCTGCTTTTTTTTGCCTGTGTGAGTATATAAAAAAAAATGATTTGCTTCAACAAAAACAATTTTTTTTTTTAAATTGATGCATTGCACAGATCTCAACATTTTTTGTATGGTGCAATTTACTATCAATTAGTTAAGAAGTGGTTAGCACTTACCATAGCCAGTAAAAGGTGAGTGCTACTATAATATTACAATATTGATTTGTGGCACAAGCGTTTCAACTTCAGTTCTTTCCTTCAAAAGCAAATATCTTCAAATATCTTAGCACTAAATAGTTTTCTGATAGGTTGCCCTTATTTTCTTTAGTGCGGCAGAATATGCTAAAAAGTTTTTCAGCTGTACTGATGTAATGAAAACATTTTTTCCTGTAGCAGATTAGAATTTCTAGGTTGAAATACAAAGGACCTTAACAATAAGACCCAGAATGGAACAAGAAAAGCAGCCCTAGCATATAAAGTGCATAAGCCCTTATTTGTGCATGCAATCAAGGTTTGCTAAGCCCATTTAGAAAATATTTATTTTGTACCACTTGATGTCAATTAAAAAACTACATGGAATGCAGGAAAGTTTTTTTAAGAGTCTTTCACTCAATATAGGCTAAGAAATAAATTATTAGTCTTATATTGTAAACTTCTGGTCTGAATGGATGACCTGGGGACCACCTATGCAGAATACATTTATCAAACTCACTCTCACCCTGATGGTCCTAGCCAGGTGATTACTGTGCTAGCAAAGCTGACCTTTGAGAGTATAGCAGTTACCACTCTGCAGTCATGTTTCTGCATTTTACATAGCTTGACTCATTCTTTAGCTGTTCAGGCTCACTTGCATATATTCCACAACTTTGGCCCCGCACAGCTCACACAATTCATCCTCTTGTGCCCCGAGTCATCTAGCCTACCTGCAGGTACACTACACTAAAATGTATTGTCATGTAGTTGCTTTTGAAGTCTGGCTATTACAAAGTCAGTAAGTGATTGTCAATTCTCTCTAATGACTCCAGTATCTACTGTTTTTGCAGGTTACTGTACCTGCAGCTGTGATTTCTTCTGGAACAATCCTCTCCACTCTAAATGTATTCTATTACCTTATTTGTAGTCTCAAGTCATAGTTTTGTAGACAGAAATGAGAAAGAGACTAATCTGTATTAAATATTTTCATAGACTGGGAAAGAGTTGGAACCTTTTTACCGTTTTCATTGTTGGTGTCCCCAGTGGGAAGATATCGTTGCTTCCTGTTCCAGTGACACTACAAGTAAAAAAATCTCTCCAATTACGAAGCAGACAGCAATCAGAACTTATCATATGTTAGAAGCTAAGAAAAGACTTTTGCTGGAGTTCAGTTAGTGCTAAATCTGTGAACTAATGCACTCTATTAGTGCACTTGAGATGAAAAGAAACAAAACAAATGTTTTCTTAGATCATTATTCCATGCTTCGGTGTGCAGTAGAAATGGAGATATATAGACTTTGATAGTTCACTCCTCTTCATTCCCAACCATGCTCTGCAAAGACATAACCTTGATTGACAACTCTTATTTCACTGCTTCTTCACTTTCCCAACACAAAACAAGGCACCCCTTCCAGTTCTAGTGCCTGTGTTGATTCCTGTGAGACTGTGCCCTCTCCCTCTGCATTCCTTTGACCATGTTTATGTCTGCTCTTTAAGAGTACTTATATCAAATCTAACCAGTCTCTCTATTGCATAGCATCTCTAAATAGAAAATCCTTTTTTTGGATGACTAATGAAATATTGACGAGTTTGGCCAGACAAAGCTTTAGAGGGATTTCCTTTCCCTTTCTGTTGTGGCTATTGGACAGGAAGGAATGTTGCTCTCTATTTCTCTTATTTTATCTCTCAGCAGTATACCCACCCTCATTTCAAGTCTCTAACTGCTCAGTTGTGTTTATGCACATGGAATATACTGCCCAATGCAGCTAAATAAAAAGGTCCCGTGACTTGACTTCACTGCAAAGCTAGGGAGCTAACTTTTCTCAGGAGCACAAAGATAGTAGGTGGAAAGCAAGAATTTTTCAACGCAGTGGAAGATAGTAAATAGGTTTATAGTGTGCCAGGGAAACTGGAAAAAAATGAAAAAAAAAAAACAAGATTTTTGCTAGCATTTAATTGCTTGATTAAAATAAGCACAGCTTAAAGTGTAAACCCAGTCAAAACCATTTTTTCATAGAATATGGCACTTTTCATACATATTTGAGGCATGCATTTTGTGATTGTTTTTGTCTGTATGCCATGTATCACTTTGCCTTACTTACGTGTGTCTGTACTATATGTCTTCATCTCTTAGACAGAAAGCCCTTAGCCATCACACAGGCAATTTACTACTTTTCTGGACAGAATATGATATGATACTGTTTACCCCTGTACTTTTGTGCTACACCTGCTTTTTTAACTGTGTCATCACTAGATCTAGTTTTTTGTTTGCTCCTTTCTGCTTTTCATTCTCAATTTTATTCTCTTCATATATAAAAATTCACAGCAATAATATATGAATATGAAATATATTAACGTATATGTATTCTACAGTATGCATACATTTGTTGCTTATGTGACCCTGGGGGTTTCCTTTGTAGCCAGTGGGCATGTTCTAGTTTTGTGTATTTTCAAAAGTGCAATTGCAAAAAGTCCTAATTGTTCCAAATAAAGTAAAATAGAGCTTGCAAAATTCCCTAGAGCTAGCAATTGTGTGGCACATAGTGTATTGGATGCTCTAAGCTAAAGTGATGTCAGCTGCTAATTAGTTCCTTTGAGAACAGGGACTGAAATATTTGTGCTAAACAAACATAAAAGGAAAAACAAATCCCAAAAATGCAAAAAAAAATCATGTATATCACTTAATTAGCTCACTTAAGAACTATGTACACTATTGTGGTCTAAAAAGGCCACACAACATAATTCTTTTATTATCTTTAAAATAAACGCTCTTTCTGTGAAAAAGACATGTGTATGCCATCCCCATACTTCTGTCAGGAAATGTTCAGAAGTGATTTTATTTCCTCCTCTGCATACCATAGTTGAGTAGATAGGAACCTGGAAAAAGGATAAGCACTCATTATTAGAGTAGGTTTACTTTTTGTAAACTGACATGTAAATTATCATGGTATATTGAAATGGTGGGTATAAATCCATACAGCTATGTTCCATAAAAGCTTACAAACTGGAAGACTTAGGGAACTGTAAGAGACTTATCTGCAGATGGACTCCTGCTGAAAAACGTGTATGCACACATGTATGCAATCCATTGCTTAAGGTTCCTGGAAAATGCGCTTTAGCACGTGAACGTTTATGCGTAATAGCGCACGTACGTGAGCGTGTGGAGGCGCGCTCGTTAGCGTACAGGTGCACTCTCATTAGCGTGCACTTTATCATATATAAACAGACATGAAGCCATGACCAAGTTGCTGAGTGGTCTTCAGCTAGTCCCTGTGTGCCCTGTACTTTGTTACTGTATCCTGACTTCCTATGTATGAACCCGGCTTGTGACCAATTGACTCCGCTTCCTCCTCCTGATCCAGTATCTCTGCTCTCTGATCTCCTGTGTGTGACCCTGGCTTACATTTCTTGACCCTGCTCCTGATCTGTGATTCGGCACCTCAAGCTTCGGCTCTCTGTGTATGACCTCGGCTTGAACCTGACTTCCCTCCTGGTCTGCCACTTGGTGGATTGCTCCATCAGCATCCTGAGCAACGACATCCAGCCAGTGCTCCATTGGCCTCATACCCATTGCCTGCTCTTGTTTCAAGAGGTCCCAGTGTCATCCTGGTCCTGCCAATTCACCAGCTGGTCAAACGCACTCAAGCGCCTCCTCAAGAACCGGCCAGCCACCAGTATCGGCACCTGTGCACCACTCTGTCCTTACTTCCCCTATCACTACTTCCACAGGTGTGCAACAAGAGTTGCATGGGCAGGCCCCTTCTCAGCTGAGTCTCCAATCAGGTACATGATAGGAATCCTGGATGTCAATATTGATATTTTGAACATGACCATTTCATACCCTTACCTGCCCATATGTGGTTGTCATTTAATGAAAGTGGATTATGGAGCGTAGAGGGTACAGTGGACATAATTTAGCATTTCTGCCCCAGTAAGTAAGCAAAAGACTCCCTTATTAGGGTAGTATCCAAAGAAAGAATAGTACTTCTTTATTAGGTAGCCATATCATGAAGACAACCCACAGTTCCCTGTGCCCTCTTCTAGTAAGTCAAAGTACAATGCCTATCCCACTCACGTGAATTTGAAGTCTGTTTAAAAAAAATAACCCCTCAAAAAAAAATTTAATAAAGCGAGTGGTTTGGCTTTTATACTCATCGAAATAATGTAAAATGCAAGCAAATGCACCCAAAGATGTCCATTAGGTCATGACTTGTGCAAGCATCCACACCACTGTTTTATAGATTACCAAGAAAATTATGCACATATTTATAAAAAACAGCGCTAATTGCAAAGAAATGAGAACTCCTATGGAATTTGTATTCACAAGTAATCTGACCATGAAGTGTTGCAACCTTTCACATGTAGCAGAAAACTCCCGACCAAATCCAGGGGTTTTGGGAACTAATGGGGCAAAAAAACTTGATTAAAGAAGCATTATAAAATGTGTGAAGCAGGAATGGAAATCTAAGTATAGTGTAGACACACGGGAGAACAGGTATGGGGTTAGGGAAGACAGCAATATACCATGTTCCAGGGGGTACAGGGACCAGAAGAAGAGTCTTCTGCCAGTGTGCCAATACTGTGGCTTATGCCATTGCTTAGCTGGACAACCACAGACAGAGGGGAACAGATACATCACGCAGAGTGCTAGTACACAGCAAACAGGAGCAGATGGAAACACGAGCAAGCGGATATGCATAGACAGACAGAAGCAGAAATCAGAGGCAATACAGGTAAGATAAGTAGCATAAGAGGCTGACAGCAAGTGAGATTAACATATGAAAGTCAAAGGGGACCAGCTCACACTCAGGAACAGAGATAATGTGAAATGTTAAAGTAAGTACAGACTAGAGCTGGCCATACACAATTAGAATTTTGTTTGAACATTCTCTCGAAAATGTTCGTTGAGTATTCGATATCACCATCATGAAGTCAACTAATTTCATTTAAAAGTCCTTAAAATTTTTATTCACACCGGTTACTTGAATGGAATCCCAGATGTATTAAACAAGATTATTTTGTGCTTAGCACACATGCAATAGAATATGTACAATGTTTATCACGATGAAAAACACATTTACGGTTAGAATGTATTATTATTTATTATCAGTATTTATATAGTTGCCTACATTTCTTGGTCTACTGATTGCTTTTTCACTGAAGGTGAACTCTTATTTTGCATTTTTTTGTCTACTTTTAATCTTAACTTTAATCCATTTTGATAGACACAAGTTATTCATCAGATTCATTTCTCCATAATAAATAACATTAAAAGAACCCTGGAATTGAGAGGAACAGTCAACTAAGAAAAAAATCTATACAATCTCTTTATTAGTGAACATGCCTTTTCACCTTCGTATTTTGTTGTGTTGGTCTATAGTTTGATGCCTGCCCTCCTTTATCATATAATAAATGCAGTACTTGTTTGCAGCTTGCTTCCATGTTTTTCAATAAGGTCTTTATATCTATGCAGAGCTGTTTTTGCTCCCCTGGGTACAACACAAATCTGCTCTGTAGTTATAGTTTTATTTGGGGAACAGATTGCACCAGAAATGTGTCAAGGACACACTTTATAAATGTTTCTTACATGGCATAAAGAACATTCAAACTGGGCATGTGACATGAAAATTCATAAGCAAAAAGCAATGTTGGTGAACATCATGTATTCAAATGATCAATACATCTGCAGATACAGGCAAGTGGAATCATATGAACACATTGACCTTTCTTGTAAACTTCAGATTGATAATACTTCTCCCTACTCCTGAACCTCTCATGTTGTC
Organism: Nanorana parkeri; assembly: GCF_000935625.1. Taxonomy (NCBI): domain Eukaryota; kingdom Metazoa; phylum Chordata; class Amphibia; order Anura; family Dicroglossidae; genus Nanorana; species Nanorana parkeri. Next base: position 20,781 of record NW_017306899.1, on the reverse strand, counting down.
TTTTACTGTGATAGGAGTACTAACTGATCAATACTGCAGGCTCTGGAGCCAAGAGGGATGTCAAGTTCTTTTTTTACAGAAAGAGTCAAGATCTGTGTATAATTTCAACTGCTTTTAGCAATTGTTTTAACCTGCAGTTTTCATTTAAGGCAACCTCAACGTATGCATTTCCTCGTACATACTGAGGGGATTATTTATTATTGATCTAATTGGCTATTAGCCAAAGTTTGCAATTATTTGGTCAAGTTTCAATTTTCAACATTCACTCTATTTATCACAATGGCTTTTGACAACTCTCAATGGGGATTTACTTGGCATTCAACAGGCAGAAAATGGCATTCAGTGACATTTGCCTACATTTGTCCTGATTTGTTTCCTAATGGAAAAGGCACCTTATTGTACTATTCATCCTATTTATCACTCAGAAAAAAGAAGTTCAGTTGTAATTTACTTGATATTCACCAGATATTTTCTCATCACAGTTTTCTAACTATTCTACTGGTTTTTGTAGCAAACATTGTTTTTAAAATGCAATTTTGGGCTTCTGCTGGGGAATTTTGCCGTTTTCCACAATATAGTCAAGTGACTCTCCTTTACCTTTATGACTCAGATGTATCCAATTGTCTGTGGCTTTGGTGTTATGTGTAACATGGCACATTTCCTGCCTCCCACATCTTTGCCTTATGGTGCGCTATGCTTTGCAGAAGATGAGCAACCAGCTATTTCCCACAACTGAACGCCCCAGTAGTTTCTTGATAACAAAACCTCTATTTCATGAGCTGTTGAATAATAAGTTTGTACAACATTGTATGCTCTCTTGTCTACTGTAATGGGGTTTCTACAGCTGTTATTTACAAATTTGGAGCCAAAAGTCACATAATTTTCTGAGAAATGGCTCAGCTTGCCACAACTCACACATTTGGGATTAAAATAATCATTATTATGCTGCCACTAAAAAAACAATTCCAACTATGCTGGTCACAAGGGACATTGGTTGCTAGGACACATACATCTGCATACTGTCATTCGCTGCTAAGACATAGGCGGCTGCCAGTATCCTAGCAACCACTATTTCACTGTCTGTTGGCTGGCTTGTTTAAGATTGTAATCCTGGGTGACATCATTGACCAAATATGGCCCATACTATATTTTGTCAGTAATGTCAGGCAGGTTTCCCAACAATGTTGTTTTTATTAGAGCAGCACCAATGATATGTCATTTGTGGTGAGAGTCCATCTCTCTCCAAGAATCAGATGAAGATTGTTGTGACCTGGTCGGCATGTTTGGTTTGGCGGCATATTGGCCATTGAGATTGACATGGGAGCAGGTGGATATCTTGGGGCCTCTTATATTGCTATGAATCACAATGAGAATGATTCTTTATGGCATTTGTGGCAAAGAAAAGGTCTAATTCTTGTTGCATTTGTGGTTTGTAGAAGGTGTCTTGAATCAGTGATTTATGTACTATCCATTTCCACATCTTCACTGTTTTCTCATCCATGGCAGGAGCTAGGTGGGAGCCTAGTTAGACATTTCTATCGCTGTGGAAGATAAGATAGGTAGGCTACCTTTAATGGATACAAATGTGGTCATACTTGGCATATATGTTTTTAAGAATAGGAGGTATAGTCTTTGTCTTGTGTATAAATTGCTCTGCAGATATCAGTCAATTGTGTCTGGCTCTCCTGAGTGGAGTGCAGAGAAGGGGAAGTTACAGGAGCTCCAGAAGGTATCCAGAAATGGGTCAAAAGCTATGTCACATTCCCCCCTCCCCCCTATAATGAGCATACCCCTTTTTGTAGTTTAGTTTGGTCTAAGAAAGATTCAAGTATTGGGAATCAGTTGTTATTCAGCAGATACATGTTTACAAAGTGTGGGGAACCCCAGGGGTACACATGCGTCTTCAACACAGTCCGATATAAATAGACAGTTTTTATTTAATCCAGCGGTAACAGAACAAACAGCTTTCTTCAGCAAAATGGTAAAGTAAAAGGCTTTCCTCAGCAAACATCAAACATAAAGATAAAGTCCTTCAATAAGATTGCATTGTGTAGTGCTTTTAGGTGATCTCACCAAGATAGAGTCCACTTGCTTCTGAGCAGCCACACACACACACAGACCTTTCTGTCTGTCTCTCAGCTTCCCCACTCCTCTCTCACCTGTGTTACCTTTTAACAGGATGGGCTGTAGGGGGAGTTCCTGCCCTCCCAAGTTAACCCCTTCTTTGCTCTCAGCCCTGCTGACTCTCCACATACCCCCCCCCCTCTGTCCTTGGCCAGGGGCCTGGACAAAAATGACAATAGACCCGGGAAAGGGCATCTGCATTCTGATGTACTTTCCCCGGTATATGTAATACTTTAAATTTAAAGTCTTGAAGGGCAAGGAACCATCTAGTGATTCTGGAGTTCCTATGCTTGTTCTGTGCCATCCAAGTAAGAGGGGCATGGTCTGACACCAGCTTGAAGGATCGGCCCAACAGGTAGTATCGGAGCATCTCCAGAGCCCATTTGATGGCGAGACATTCTCTTTCCACAATGGAATAATTTTTTTCGGCCGGAGTGAGCTTCCGGCTCAAATATACAATTGGGTGTTCTTCACCCCCAACCACCTGCGACAAAACCGCCCCCAGTCCCAGTTTTGAAGCATCAGTCTGGACCAAGAACTCCTCTCGAAAGTTCGGGGCTACGAGGACAGGTTCTTGGCACAACGCCTGCTTCAGCTTGCAAAACGCAGCTTCTGCCTCACCAGTCCAATGGATCATTGTGGACTTATTTCCTTTTGTGAGGTCTGTCAGAGGTGAGGCCAGGCTAGCAAAATTAGGAATAAATCTCCGGTAATATCCCACAATTCCCAGAAAAGAACGCACCTGTTTTTTCGTAAGAGGACGGGGCCATTTTTGAATAGCCTCCACTTTGTTCAATTGGGGTTTAATCAGTCCTCGACCTACCACATAACCCAAATAGCGGGCCTCTTCTAACCCAAGCATACTTTTCTCCGGGTTTACTGTGAATCCTGCCTTTCGGAGGGCATCCAGGACTAACTGGACCTTTTGCAAATGACTCTCCCAGTCTCGGCTAAAGATGACGATGTCATCCAGGTAAGCTCCTGAGTACTCCTTATGGGGTCTTAGGACTTGATCCATGGCCCTCTGAAAAGTGGCTGGGGCCCCATGCAACCCAAACGGCATTCTGACATACTGCCATAATCTGTCGGGGGTGGCAAACGCTGTTTTTTTCTCTGGCTTCATCTGAAAAGGGGAATCTGCCAGTAACCTTTGGTTAAGTCTAGGGTGGAAACGGGCGGGACCTAACCTCTCAATCAACTCATCTACCCGAGGCATGGGATAAGCATCTGGTTTGGAGGCTTCATTTAACTTCCAGAAGTCGTTACAAAACCTCCAGGTCCCATTAGGCTTGGGCACCAAGACTATGGGGCTTGACCAACTACTAATGGATTCCTCAATAATCCCCAGTTCTAGCATACTTCTCAATTCCGCCGAGACCACCTCTCGACGGGCTTCAGGAATACGGTAGGGTTTTAGGGTCACTCGAACACCAGGGTCTGTGTAAATATCATGTTTAACTACCGTGGTCAACCCTGGCAGACTTGAGAACATCTCTCTATTTCTCTGTAAGAACTCCCAGGTTTCCTGTTTTTGGGCAGGTGAGAGGGTCTCTGCTATGCCTATTTTTTTTATCTGGGCATCAGGATCTCCCTGTCCTTCTTGCCTTACCATCAAAGCCTCTCTTTCCTTCCAGGGTTTAAGTAAGTTAACATGATACATTTGGTAGGGTTTTCGCTTGGAGGGCTGGAAGACCTTATAGTTAACCGTCCCTACTTTCTCAACAATCTCAAAAGGTCCCTGCCATTTTGCCAGAAACTTACTTTCCACAGTGGGCACTAACACCAGCACCCGATCACCAGGTTGAAACTCTCTAACCTTGGCAGACCGATTGTACAAGCGACTTTGAGTCGCCTGTGCAGCCTGCAAATGCTCCCTGACTATGGGCATTACATTCGCCATTCGGTCCTGCATTTGTGCGACATGCTCTACCACACTCCGATAGGGCGTGGTTTCTTGCTCCCAAGTCTCCTTAACTATGTCCAGTAATCCACGGGGTGGTCTTCCATACACTAACTCAAATGGTGAGAACCCCGTGGATGCCTGGGGTACCTCTTGTATGGCAAACAACAGATGGGGCAGTAAAAAATCCCAGTCACTGTCATCCTTCTCAACCACTTTCTTAAGCATCCCCTTTAGGGTTTTGTTAAACCGCAGTTTGCGGATGATATAATGAAGTCCGCAAGTGTTTAATTCTGAACAGTTTGCACAGTTCTTTCAATATCTTAGACATGAAGGGAAGGGCGTTCCTTGGTCAGTCAGGATCTCGGACGGGAGCCCTGTTCTCGTGAACATCTGAAACAACTCCCGTGCGATGATCTTGGAAGTATTTCCCAGACAAACTCTCAGCACAGGTGTATCGCTCTACTGCTGTAGCCATCTCATCCAGGGTTTGGGGTTCTGTCTAGGTCACCCAACGATACAGTCCCTTGGGGAGGCCATGCACAAAGCGGTCCAGGGCAACCCACTCCACGAGCTGCTGTGGGGAAAGTTTCTCCGGCTGTAACTTGTCCTTCAGGAGGATCAGCAGGGCAAACAACTGTGCACGGGCAGGCTTGGCCTGGTCATAGCGCCAGACATGGACCGGGCTTGCCCTTAAAGTAACAGTCACTCCATTCTGGCCAAAATCTCTGCTTTCAACTGCGTGTAAATGCATGCGGTTTCAGGGGCCAGATCAAAAATATGCTTGCTGGGACGGACTCGCCCATTAAGAAAGGGGCCAGTACATCTGCCCAGTCCACCTCAGGCAGTCCTTCACGTGTGGCTATTCGCTCAAAGAGGGAAAGATAAGCCTCCACACTGTCTGCTGGGGTCATCTTTTGCAGAGCCCGCTGCACAGCCTTCCGAGGGTTACTTGGTGTTTCTCCAACCTCCTGGACCCTTCTGATTTGCTGCGTCACTGTGGTTTGTAGTGCTGCGATCTGTTCAGCCAGCAGGCGATTGGTCTCCTGTTGTGCAAAACAAACGACAAACGCACTCAACAATTTGTTACCAGTTGTACAGTAAAGTTACATACCTTTCTGTCTGTCTCTCAGCTTCCCAACTCCTCTCTCACCTGTGTTACCTTTTAACAGGAAGGGCTGTAGGGGAAGTACCTGCCCTCCCAAGTTAACCCCTTCTTTGCTCTCAGCCCTGCTGACTCTCCACAAAAGTTATTTTCTGATAAGAGTGTACATTTCACAATCAGTAGGTTGCCAGAACCATCAGCATTCCCTTATTTCAAAGGGATCTGGTTAGAATGCAGGATTGATACTACTTTGGATTTAGAATCCCGAGAGGCACTATGGTATATCTCAGGAAATCTGGAATTATTTAACTTTGGAATTTTACTTGCTCTAAAGTGAATCTCCTGCAGAAAAATGATGTGTCACCAGAAGTCGTGAAGTAGTCTGGTACATTTCTCTGAGATATTCAATCTATGTACATTGTAGAAAGTTAGAAAGATGTCATCATATCTAGACCAGGTCGACTAATTTGAATAGTGTATTATTTTAATTAGTATTGGAAAAAGTTTCAGATGAAGGAGAAATTCTCTTTCCAGTCAGTATTGAAGAGAAGGCACACAGCAACACTTAGGGGGTTATTCACAAATTACAGCTGGGCGGAGCCAGCCTTGATCTCATGGCTCGCTCCACCCAGTTGTTATTGTTTAATAACAGATCAGTGTCCCCAGGTCATTGGGGATGCTGATCTGTCAATACAACTGAGCGAAGTGAGCCGTAAGTTCACAGCTGGCTCTGCCCAGCTGTAATTTGCATGCTTTGGCCGACCGTTCACCGCGCTTCAGGTGTCTCCTTCGCTTTGGGTGTCATTATGGCTTAGCTGAGCCGCTCGGCTGCCTTCGGCTGCTGTATGGGCTATTGTGAATAGCCCGTACAACAGCCCTTCGTTTCGACTGAACCGAAGGGCAGAGGCGGCTGAAGTGAGCCGAAGAATCAGCCGAAGCTACGGCTGGATCCTTCAGCTCTTTAGTGAATAACCCCCTTAGTTTAGAACATGCAAAAGGAGATAACTGGAGGAGGAAAATGGGAGGAGGGGAAACAGGGAAGGAGGGAGATAGAAAAAAATCAATCTAATTATTTAACAAGATCCATCCAAAGATTTGTCCAGAAAATTAAAATAACCTCTGCTCCACATTTCAATGACATTCAACACAGCAACATTCGATTTTGTACAAAGAGCCCATTAGCCTCCCACATATTACATAGAGCGAATGCAGCAAGAAACTTATTGATGAATCCTGTGGAATCTTGGTCAAATAACAATAATTTATTTACTGAATTAATTGCCCATTGAATCTAATGATAAACAGTCACTGAACTTTATAATCTTTCATTCATGGCAGATGATTTTACTTGGTGCTTTTAGGTGACCTTGTAGGATTTCTTTTATTAAACCTTATATTAACACAGTTTAAATCTAAAATACTCTAGCTTTTCCCAAAAACATTTTATTTTAATTTGTCATAAGAGCTCACTGACTCAGTTTTAAATGAATTGAAATTACATTTGTATATATTTTGTGGACTGCTTCTTTAGTTATTTTGTATATAGGTACTTACTACATGGGTTAAAAGAGGGCCTGGGCTGCAGGAGGACAAAGTGAAGGCTTTCAAGAACTGCTGAAGTCTGATTTGTCAGAATAATGCCTGAAGTGAAAACATTTAAAACCTTTGACATGCCACTTGCCTTTGACTGTACAGAGTTTGCCATTGGGCAGGGATATTTCTTGTCATGTGCTAAAGCATACACAAATAATCATAACTGGTATATCAAAACTACTCAAGATGTAGTGAGTATAGATATGAATTTGGTTCTTGTGTGATTAGGTAAAATGTGCATTCATGTGGAGAGAAACCATCTGTTTCAAAGACATATTCATAGCTACTTACTGATGCTGCAGGGTTTTTTTTTTTTGATCTGGGTGTATGTTGGAGTGTACAACATTTTCATGTACGAAAGCTGCCGAACAGATATCTTCAAATCTTGATTGCATTGCTCATCAAAGAGACCAACTGTGTGTTGTTCATGCCTGGGGCATGGCGGGGGAGATGAGAAAGGTGACATTCATTCATCGGGACGAGACATCAAGCTTTGCACCCTGTGGTGTTGATAAGGGTGTAGGCACATTGGGAAGACATGTCAAGATATCCGGATTTTGCATATGAAGGTGACTGGCCATTGTCTAAAGATCAAAGGACAAGGTGTTGACCTAAGCCAAGGACTGATCTGCAGTACGATGGTGCCCCCTGCTGGAGGACTACAGTGCATGTGGACAAATGTGAAGGACGGTGCCGATTGGCCAAAAGACATTTAAGGGACATGCGGAATTCTGGGTAAAGGGGGTGTCGATGTATGTGTATGAATGGGATAAAAGTCCATGCGCGGCAATATTGCTATCTCTTTGAGCCCAGCCAGGATATAGGAACCAGAGGACGGACTTGCTGTGTAAAGTATTCTCTTGATTGTCTTATTATATCTGTTTGTATCTTTTATTATGTTTGATTAGATTTGTGTATAAATAAATAAGACCATTGCTTCTTTTAACCATTGTATCGTTATCATCATTGGAAGCAGAGAATAGCAAGTTAGCTTATTTCAGGAAGCCAAGGCAATTTAGATATTACATTTATTCTATGTACAATCCTTGTTTTATTGATTGCATGTAATATTCTAATTTTTTGAGATTGTGTATTTGGGGTTCTTGGGGTTTTCATGAGCTGTAAGCCATAATCATCACAATTATGACAAATCACGGCTTGAATTATCTTGCTTTGCATGTAATGAGTCTATCTCATATATTAGTTTCACCTTTTAAGTTGCATTAGTGAAATAAATGAACTTTGCACAATATTCTAATTATTCGAGTTTCACCTGTATGTTAAAATGAATCAAGGCATTTATATTTATTGATCCTAGTTGCACTTTTTCACTCTTTATGAGTGATGGCTGTTAAGGTTTTGACCTTGATATTGGCTGTTTTATTGTAGCACTGTTTCTGTGTTGTGTTTTTGCTGTGTTTTAATATGAATATTTTTATCAGTATAAGTTCTAATTTGTTTGTGAACAAGAATACTGTGACTTCTTACCCTAGAAAAACCCACTCTAAGTTAATGTGTTTGCACTATGTCCTGCTGCACTTTCATTGTTGAAAATGTTTTGTAGTTCTTATAACTTATTTTATGGCACAACTGTTGATAAAATGCACTTTACAAAACCACAAATAGTTTGTTTGCTATCTTTATCTGTAAAAGATAAATAAGTTACGATCACTTTAAGCTTCATAACTATTAAAGCTTAATGGAGCACAGATATAATGTATGGTGTGTGTGTGTGTGCGTGCGTGCGCGCGGGGGGGGGGCGGCAAAATGCACCTTCGCCTGAGTTGACAAAAGTCCTTGCACCGACCCTGCCTGGGAACGAAAGATATACTCACAACATACTGACCTGATGTGTGCCATGGTCTGGTTGGACAGTATACCAAATAAGGGGGCAAAAACTACAATTTTAGGAAACACTCTTTATTCGTAACCTGCATTACATTGCCAAATTAGAAAATGCCTTAGCCATCTCTACGTGTGGATCTGGAATATACCTGTTAAAGCACGCCGAATTCCACCGGCCTAACCTCTTAATTACATGAGCAGGTACTCCGTGTCGGGAAGCTGCCGAGGCTGCCCCTATGCGAAATGAATGCCCGGAATAGCATTTAGGATTAACCCCCAGTTGCCTAAGGAGTAAGCGGAAATGTGAAAGGAATTGCTGCAATGAGAGAGGGGTACTAGGAAAGGGCAGCAACAGCCCGTGCGATGAAAACAGAGACAGTTTGTCCATGAGAGACAATCTAATACAGCGACTGGGCACCAAGCATTACCGGATGGAAACAGCTTCATCTCCGTAGGGGCTCCTACCTGATTAGTCTTGCAGCGCTCAAGGGTCAACAGGAAAAATTTAGGAAGCCTACCAAGTTCTGTTTGAGCACCAGGAAGGATTTGGAACTGGTAAAGGTAAACTCACCTGCCCTTAAAAACCCGTAGAAAGCGAAATAGATTGCGGCTTTCAATACTAAGCTTTGTAGTACCCCAAATGGTGACTTGTCCAACATGGAGGGCAAGCCCCTAAACAACCGTCCTGAGATAGGTAACCGAGTACTGAGTGTCTGGCTACCGGATTTCTGTATTCCCTTAAGAATGGCTCGTACGGGATGAGCGGTAAATAGCGACTGCCTATCCGGATAGCTTACCGCAAGGTAATGTTGCACTCCCGCCAGGTATAACCTGATGGTATTATACGCTAAGTTGCGGTCCGTGTGGCAGTATGATATGAACGCTAGAATGTAACTAATGCTACCTGGATCGTGAGTAACATGTTTGCCCTGGAAAACCTTGAAAGTTTTCCACGCCCCTTCGTATGCCTTACGTGTATTGCGTGAAAGAGAAGTATTGATTAGCCTGGCCGCGTTAGCCTGGTACCTCTCTAGTCCAGCACTAACTGTTGAAATGCGGGAACCGGCGTTGGAACGGCGTCCGCATCCGGGTGCTGTTGGAAGAAAAGAGGGAATTTAAATCTGGACAGAGCGTCAGCTGCTACATTACATGTACCTGGAATGTAATGACGAATTATATTGAATCTATATTGTAGTGAGAGCCATGTTAACCTGCGTAGGAACGCCATGATCACCAGCAACTTTGATCGGCCTTTGTTGATGATGTCTGCCGTTGCTTGATTGTCAGTATGAAATATGACCGTATGCCCTGACCATGATGAACCCCAGGCTTTAGCCGCTGCTACTACGGGGTAGATCTCGAATAGTGAAGAAGTTCGAGAAAAACCCGCTATCCCTTCAATCTCCGTTGGCCAAGGGAGAGCAAACCATTGGGGGCCAAAAATAGCACCAAACCCAGATGACGCTGCAGCGTCGGTGACTACCTGCGGAGAAGAACAGGTAGCTTGCGGAATGAACATTGAAATACCGTTCCACTCTTGTAGAAATTCGTCCCACATTACCACATCCGCACGCCCGGCGGCGTCGATGCGTACCAAGATTACATTGTAGTACTCATACAACAATATAATTGTGTTCGGAAAGGATCCAAAAGTATCCATCACAGCGTAGAGAGTACTAATAGCATAGTATGGCTAAAATAGGAACTAATAAACCAATAACAGAAACAAAAACCTAAACATAAGCAGAAACATAAACATATCCGAACTTGGTATAAGGTATCGTAGACAACCCTGTCCATAGAATGTACTTCACTTGGTAAAGGTAAGCTTCTCTGGTGGGAAGTCCTTTAAATCTTTCTTGTATACACCTTACTAACCCTTTTCCTAAATCTTAAATCTTGAAACTGCCCCATCACTGGAGTAAGTTGTATTTGCATGTAATTAAAGTAGGATTTGAATAGATAGAAAGAAATCCTATTCATTCCATTCCCTGACTGTATCCGCCTTTTCCATTGCCCCTCTTTGGTTTGCGCTATGTCACCTCTCCCATATTAGCCAATAGGACGCTCTTAGAAAACCTAAAGGGGTATAGAAATGTCTCTTTTTCTGCTGCAGTAAAAACATGGGTAATAAAAGATATCCATCTGCTATAGAAGACCGTAATCTTTTTTTCTTCCTCCGCCTGGGTTTCTGCTTCCAGTTTTTCTAAATGGAGTAGGCTGAGGAGGTCCTCATTAAGCCGTTGTATAGTAGGGGGGGTAGGAGAAAGCCATTCTCTCATTATGCATCTTCTAGCCGCTAGCAGAGAGATGTTTGTCCACTGCTTATCATATTTACTTAGTGTAGAGGGCATTTCCCAGTAGTTAAACAACATTAGAAGAGCGTCCACTGGGATCTTTTGGCCCACCACGGACTCCAAACACACACTTACAGAAGCCCAGAAAGATTGGATCAGGGGACAAGTCCATAGACAGTGGAAGAGGGGAGCAGCGGGTGTCTTACATTTTGGGCAGTGGTCAAGATAGACTATGTCACCTTCTTGTTTATGCTTAATCTGAAAGGCGTAATATGCTCTGTGGATAATACGGTATTGTGTTTCTCTCCACTGTTCATTTAACATGACTGAGCATGTGTTTCGGTACCCCTGCAAGATCTTTTCGACTATATCTTCTACAGGAATGTCGCTTTGCCATTTGGCCATATTTGAGTGAGATAGGGAAGGGGTACTTGCTTGTCTTAGACAGGCATACACATCCGAGATGGATCTCCTGCCCGTAGATATTAGTCTGTCAATTGGTGTAGTTTCGACACCGCTATGTAGAGTAGGTTTTATTTTTTTAATGTGGTTTAAAGCCTGCATGAAGTGCAGAAACTCACCGGCAAGGACCTGATATCTGAGCTTAAAGGCTGAGAACGAGAACAGTGTATTAGATTCTTTATCAATGAGGTGCACAAAGTTGGTGATCCCCTTCTTTTCCCATCTCGTAAATGTCACATACTCCTCCCCTTGTGGAAATGAAGGGTTGCCTTTGATACCCAAATGACAAAAGTGTGGGTTCGATTTTAATAGCTTATGGGTTTCCCTCCAGGCCACTACCGTGTCTCGCACTAGAATATTGGTGCGGAGGAGAGGGGGTATGGTAGGGAGGGGGCAGTGGAGAAGGGATGAGAGTCTCCATGGATGTATCATCTCTGATTCCAATTCGTAGTTGAAGTAATTGGAGGAGGAGCTGATCCAGTCCATGGAATGTCGGAGAAGGCAGCTTAAATGATAGAGTCTTACATTTGGAAAGGCCATGCCACCCTCACCCTTGGGTAGATATTATTTTTTCATGGAAATTCTTGCCTTTTTCCCTTGCCATATAAAGGTCAGGAACGACTTGTTTAACTCCATTATGTCTCTATGATTTAGTAAGATGGGCAGGGTTTGCATAGGTTATAAAAGCCGTGCAAACGATACCATCTTTATCAAATGTATCCTGCCAAATAATGAGAGGGGGAAATCCTTCCATGAGGTCAGTTCTTTCTGTATTTTGTCCAGGAGAGGAGGGTAGTTGAGGTTGTAAAGAGAAGAAGGAATTTTTCCTTTCCTGAGGCCTAGGTATGTAATAGAGCACTTCACTATACTGAAGGATGTGGTTGAGTCTAATGTGGATGCTGCAGACTGGGTCAAGGGGAGAACTTCAGATTTGGAGGCATTGATTGTTAAACCCGAAAATGCTTGGAATCCCTTAAAAACATCTTGAATAAGTGGTAAGTCTCTGCTAGGGTTCGTGGAGAACAGTACTATGTCGTCCGCAAAGAGCATAATCTTAAGTTGAGATGAAATAAAAGGTATCCCAGAGATGGTTGGGGCATGTTGTAAGTATAATGACAGGGGTTCTATAGCAATATTAAATAGTAAAGGTGAGAGGGGGCAGCCTTGTCTAGTTCCCCTCTGCAACGGGAAGCGGGAAGACAGGTACCCAGGAGTGCTGATACTTGCACATGGAGATGCATAGAGTGCCGACACAAAGTTTTTAAAGGGACCCGAGAACCCCATTGTATCCAATAGAGCCACGGGAATTTAACGCTATCGAATGCCTTTTTGGAGTCAATGGAGATTAAGGCTATTGAGGAGGTTGGATGTTGTTTGGCATATTCCAGGACTGATAACACTTTACGTATGTTCGAGACCGCAGAACGGCCTTTAACAAATCCTACCTGGGCAGGTGAGATTAAGCGTGGCAGCAATGTAGCCAATCTATCCGCTACTATTTTCGACAGCAGCTTGGCGTCAGTGTTTATGAGGGAGATGGGGCGGTATGACCCGGGGAGAGTGGGATCCCTGTCTTTTTGGGTAACAATTTTATATACGCTTCTGTCCCTGTCTTCATGTATGCACCTCCCTGCCATATGGCATTGAAAACTTTGTGTAGGGTTGGCAACACCTGTTCGCACATCATTTTGTAGAATTCATTAGTGTACCCATCTGGACCCGGGGATTTGCCGTTGGAGGAGGCTTTAAGAGCCCTCGAGATCTCCTCCAAGGAAATGTCAGAGTTGAGGAATAGGATATCATCCTCCGTCAGAGTAGGCAATGTCACCGAGCCCAGAAAGGTCTCACCCAATTCCATGTCTGCCGGGACAGCCGAATATAGGTTGCGGTAAAAATTTTCAAAGGTCCGGTTAATTTGTTTTGGGTCAGTGAGGACGCTCCCGTTTTCTGAGCGAAGGGAAGAGACATGAGTTTTTAGGGATCGTTGTCTGGTCAGGTTTGCCAATAATTTACCGGCTTTATTGCCAAATTTATGGAAAGTTAATTTGGTTTGAGAGTGATAATATAAATGTTGCTGTTTGGTCCCCCATTCAAAATCTAACTTTGCCTTAAGCCACTTTTCCCTGGCGTCTGATGATGGGTGGTTTGAATAATCTAGTTAGGCTTGACGTAGGGAGGTGCAAGCTTCAATAAAGTACGCCTTTGCATGTCTCTTCTTGGCTGCTACATAAGACATAATTCTGCCTCTCAGGACAGCCTTAGCCGCTTCCCAGTACAAATTTGGTGTGGGGACATGTTGAACATTAAACTCATCATATTCCCGCCAAGCCTCTATCAGCATAGTTTTGAAGGATGGATCCGAATATAGGTGTGAAGGGAATCGCCAAAGATACGAGTCCCCTTTAGGGTATGAAGAATGGAGCTGGATCAGAATGGGAGAATGATCAGATAAGGTTATAGGGAACAATTTAACCTCGCTGACCAAGGAATCAACCGTGTCCGTCACCAGGAAGTAGTCCAGCCTCGCGAAGGAGTTGTGGACCCCTGAGAAGTGAGTATATTCTCGCTCCAGAGGGTTTCTAATTCTCCAGGCGTCCGTGAGGCTGAGAGTGGTAACTAGGTTCTGAAGTCCTGTGACGCTAGGTTTGCCTGTCTTGGGTCTTCCCCTTACAGTCCCTGATCTGTCTTCCTCCAATACCATTACAGAGTTAAAGTCCCCACCCAGTATCTTGTTAGGGTTGTCATCTTGTTGGATCCATGAAGTGGTCTCCTGGAAGTCCTTAGTAGTGGGGGAATTGGGAAGGTATAAGTTTATATAGCGAGTACAATTTGTTCTCGGCTATTATTTTTACTGCTAATTTACGGCCATCTGAATACGAACGAACGTGTTCTATTTGATAGGAAAAGGATTTATGAAACAAGATTGCCACCCCAGATCTTCTACCCACGGCGGGTGAACATATCACCTCACCTACCCACAGCTTCCTCAGCCTATTAGCATCCGCCAAGGGTAGGCGGGTTTCCTGCAAGAATACAATGTCAGGTTTAAGCTTTTGAAGGTGGTGCAGTATCATCATACGTTTGGCAGGTGACCGTAGGCCATTAACATTCCAGGAGACCACTTTTATGTTATAGAGTGTCTAGATCGGGATATCACAGATAAAGGGTTACTCAGTTTTAGGGATGATAGCATTTGAGAGACTACAGACCTTATTAAAGACATTTTGCATACATACTTATACCATGCAGGGCCCAAGAACCCCGCGCAGGTGGGGATATCTAGCTCCCTCAGGGTGTAATGAGTATCGGCAGCGTATAACAACCTGCATACAATAAAGCATTTCCGTGTTCGGTATGTTAGAGAACATAATGACTGGTCAACTGGACCAACTTCCATAAGTGAACAACATATGAGTAACGTGAAAAACCAAAACCAAAACAGAGATCAAAAAAACAAATTTAGTCCGTGACTTCACTTTTTTCCTTATGTGCTTCAACAGAGCGAGCAAGCCGGCTCCCACTAAGCCAAAGCCATCCACTATATCTTGGGGTTCAGATGTTTAAATTCAGTTTTAGCTGTGAAAAGAATTAGTTTCTAGAATGGGGAAGGTGCCCATGCAACGCTAAGGGTGCCTTGCCATTAGGAGCGAGAAATCATGGTCTGTATTATCCGCAAATAAATCACACAGGCCTAATTAACAGACCCAGAGCCCCTGGATGGTAGGCTGCGTGTGTCTCGCTGGTGGGTACAACCTGGTGGTTCCTCTTGCAGTAGACGGTAGGAGCAATAACTTTCTAAATCTTTTGACCCCCTGGAGGGTGTGTGTAGGAGTTACAGCCAGACGACCCCCCCTCATCAATGGGATATTGCTTCTGATCCCTCTCCCTGCTTTCTCTATCCGCCCCACAGGCCCGTTACCGCAACAGGTAACACAATATTTTAGCCGAAAACAAAAACATCAATTCAAACCGAATATTGAATAACGATACCGGCTATTTCGTGGGCCTTACGGATAATGAATGAGGCAACTCCCAGCGGTGCATAGTGTCGGAACGACGATGATTCCTCACGGAGAATCTGTGGGGGTCATAGGGAGTCGCACTGATGCCTTGCGTGCCGGTGTAGCAGGTCTTGGGAGACAAGGAGATCTATCGTTGTCCAGGGAGGGAGCTTGAAAATCCATGCTATCCAGATATCGTTGTGCTTCGGCAGGATCCTGGAAGGATTGCTGCGAGCCGTCAGACGCTTGGAATCAAAGAACTGCTGGGTAGGCCAATGAAAATCTGACTTTCTTCTGATAAAGAAGCGTGCAGACTTTGCTGAATGCTTTACGCTTCTTGGCTACTTCTGCCGAGTAGTCAGCGAAGATTAGGAGACGGTGTCCATCTAGATGGAGCTCTTTCTTGGCGCGAAAGGCTTGAATGACCGCCACACGGTCATTGTAGTCCAAGTAACGGGCGATTAACTTGCCTCGGTGTTTTCCGATCAGGGTTGGCAGGCCCTACCCGATGTGCCCGTTCCACCTTACAGGTGGGATCAAGACCGAGGAGGTCCGGGATATTTTGGGCGCATATGGCCGGTAGCAGCGACGGGCGGTACAATTCCGGCAATCTGATAATCCGCACGTTATTACGGCGTGACCGGTTTTCCAGGTCATCCACTCGGTCTAGTAGGTGGCTCACCTGTCTTTGGGCCGCGTCCAGCTGGGTTGAGGACGTGTCCGCTCCCTCCTCCAGAGAGGCGATACGATTTTCGGCCTCCGAGATCCTCTGGGCCTGGTTCAGGAGGTCGTGTCTGATTGCCTGGATGCCTTTAGAAACCGCCTTGTTGACCGCCTCCTGGATGGTTGGACGGAGCAGTTTCGCTACCTCCACTGCGATCAAGGTATGATTCGAGGTGGTAGGCATTTCATCCTCCGAAGAGATACTGCTGGCCGGCAGCGTGGCCATTTTGGGTTGATATTGCGCTTGTTTAGTCCGAGTCGGCGTGCTCTTGGTACCGGGTCCAGCACGACGTTTGGCGAGGAATTTGTCCATCTTCCTGTCTGTCCAGGAGGTAGCGAGTGATTAGAGGGCACTTCAGGCGGAGATAGATTAGCTAAAGTATGGTTTTATATGCAAATGGGCACTGGCAGTGCGGGAGCTCTTCACTCTGCCTCCACTACATAAGGCGTCGGAACGGGAAGTCCACCAATGAGTCTTGGTCAGGAGCTGTGGGCAACAATGCCAGCAGTCTAGATATAAAAGCTCTACCCTGCGGAATGATGCGCATTGCAAAGTTCAACATCCCTAACAGGGACTGCAACGTTTTCCTGCAACATACTGGAGACAACACCAGTGAATGCAATGCACTCCTGATCCTGACTAGCTTGTCTAATGGTAAACTAGCTTGCATGTTAGCTGTATCCAACGTGATACCCAAGAAGGTTAAGACATGTTGTGGACCATCGACCTTGTGTGCAGCTACTGGGACTCCGAGAGAACTGAAGGCATCAAGCAACACGCTGAGATCCCTCGGAATCCTGTCAGGTGACTCTATGAGCAGGAAGTCATCGAGATAATGAATGACTCTCTGACAATGTATGTGTTCTTCCAAAATCCAGTGAAGTGCTTCTGCAAAGGTATCAAATAGCCAAGGGCTACCTTTAGAACCGAATGTTAACTTGGTAGCAAAATAGTATAAACCCCTCCATTTTACTCCAGGCCACTGCCATAAAGACTTTTGGATGGGCAACAGTTTAAAGGCATCGGAAATATCCGCCTTGGATAACCACGACCCTTTACCAGCCATCAATATGTATTGTATTGCCTGGTCGACGGAAGAATACTTGAGGCCAAACTCCTCTGACGGTATTAAAGCATTTAAACTAGGCACATGTATGGAATGAGGGCCTGACAAATCGTAGATTAGACGTTGTTTATTTGAGAACTTGCCACACGCCAGACCAATGGGGCTGACTCTCCACATGGCAAAGGGGGGGACTTCAAATGGGCCTATCATGAACCCTTTGGCCAGTTCGGTTTCTAGTAAGGTATCAACAGCAGAAGGATCGGCCAGTGCTGATCTCAAGTTGCCGCATTCATAAGTTATGACCCCTGTGTGAAAACCTTTGGTAAAGCCTTCGCTTAAGAAGGCAACTACCAAGGGATCTAGATGGGCCCTCAACATAGCAACTAAACCTTCCACGTTCACCTGGCTTAGTCAAGAATTGTATGATTTTCTGACTGTGCAAGCGGTTTTGGGATGGGCTCTAAAACAAGTAGATCATATGTGCAGTAAACGACAGTCAGTGTAATTGCAGGACTTGAAATTGAAATTATTGCAAATCTGGGCCTTTCCTAAACACTGGGTCTATCCAGCTTGTCGAATTGTGTGGGCGTTGTGCCGGGAGGATCAGGTAATAACCCCGGTTGTTTACCTGTGGTGTCGACGTCTGCTGGTGCCGGCGTGGGGCACCAGTCGACAGTATAAGCAGATGAATGGCAAATCGTGCAGACTGGTGATTTGAGTCCAGCAAAGTGTCTGCAGAAGAAGTCTGTATCTATTTTTCCCCAATTCGTCGTGAACTGGAACTGGGCGAGACCAGCCGCTGCCTTTGCCGAGAATGCACGGTGGTAGTTGTAAAACGCATGCCCACCGTATTTGTACCCCAGATCAACCACTAGATGTAGATACGCATCTAGCTCCTCCCTACAGTTGGGACTTACTGAACATATGACATCTCTATAAGTTCCAAATGCCAGCATGAACTCGGGCAAGGACAACTTTCTATTCAACCTTGGATCCCTAGCTTTTAAAATTACCGACACCTCTCCGCAAGCGTATGATTTGTTTTCGGAGACCATGTGCCGCTATCAACAGTGACAACAGGTTCACGTCTTTGCCCTCCAAAATGTCCTTCTTCAAACTACTTGGGACAAAGTGTGCTGGCGTGATATTAGGGGGAGACGTACTAGTACCTGCGCTAATGGCCACCACCCCGTTAGGCATTGTAGGAATGCTCGAGGTGCTAGGAACGTCTTGCACGGCTGCGGCTGGGACAACCACCGCTTGCCTCTCTAAAGTCTCTGTTCTGTGTAGTAAGTCCTGCAGAGACGTATTCATGGTGTTCAATGAGGCGTGGATCTGCGTCAGTGACGTGACCACTGTTCGCAGGGAAACTTGTTCCGCTCTATTACTAGCATCTGCCGGAGGAAATAATAGTCTAAACAACTCCGCTTTCCTTGCGGTAGCAGGAAAGGGGATCCCTCTCTTCTCTTCTGTGAGCCTAGGGATAGTCCATGCCCTGATGGAAGGGGCACTTCCCTGCTCCTTGTACTTCCATGCTCAGAACCTCTGGCAGGAGTTGCTGCTAGATACGCCAAATCTACACTCTCGGACACATGGGACATGCTGATAATCCTCACTGTAAAACATGAGATAAAGTGGAGTAAAGTCCCTGGTACCATACTGTGCCGAGAATGCTCCTAACCTAACCGGCTGATATGAGCCTGACCTTCATCGCTGAGTGCCACTACCCCGGAACCCGGAACCTGGGAGGCATGACCGAGGAAATACCCACATGTTTAAGCAACTCTGCCATACCTATGTACCACTGCAAATCCGTCGTCATCTGCCTTTGGTCATCGTACAATGTCGATTACCTGCCATGACCCCCCAATTCCTAACCATGTCGATGCATCCCATGCTCTGCTTGGGTTGTTCGTTTGCCTTTTACCAACCATGATAGCTGGGTGTACGTGCGTTGTATGTATGCCCAATTCACATGTATCACCATGTACACTGCCTCTAACATCCCACACAAGTCCTTGATTGCCACTATGATCTGACGAAGTGCTCTGGTGATTTAATATTATTTCCGTATGATGTGCGTGCCTCCTGCTTTCGTATGACTGAGGCCTGAGGAACTAACAATCCTAACCAACCCCTCAGTGCCTCCGATAACTAGTAAGTGGCCAGCTATTGTGCAAGTATTGTGCTGCTGCATGATTTGGGCCGCGTATCGCCCTGGGGTGCTCAGTGAGCAGGGTGAAAAAATAATATGCATGCACGTGTATCTAACCTGCACCCCCCCCCCCCCCCCCGTGTAAATGACAAGCGGTGTATTTGGAACCCCTCTTATGCACACTGCCGCAGCCTGATCAGCCCCTGTAACAGATGTAACGCAATGATGCATGTAACATGACCTGTGGTGAATGCTGTTATGCTGTATCTAACTATGTGCAGGAACCATTGCCATAATGGGAGGAAGATAACGATATTGACATGCAGTAAGGCTATCACAACGTGTCTTGTAAGTGACCAAAACATTACTGGTACCTGCTCTCTGCCCACTAGCCGGAGGTGACCCGTGC
>NW_017306899.1:0-485 GCF_000935625.1 Nanorana parkeri | reverse complement strand
CGCAGCCTGATCAGCCCCTGTAACAGATGTAACGCAATGATGCATGTAACATGACCTGTGGTGAATGCTGTTATGCTGTATCTAACTATGTGCAGGAACCATTGCCATAATGGGAGGAAGATAACGATATTGACATGCAGTAAGGCTATCACAACGTGTCTTGTAAGTGACCAAAACATTACTGGTACCTGCTCTCTGCCCACTAGCCGGAGGTGACCCGTGCTCTGCGTATCCCTGTTTGGCGTGGCGTCTGCCGCTGACACTCGCTGCTCCACTGGCTTGAAAAAGTGCTTCTTCTGTGCAGGCAGGGGGGGGGGCATGGTAGCAAAATAGTAGCGCTCGACATAATGAAACGGCGCTGCCGGTCCTTTCCCCACGCCCGCCGCCGCGGAAGTGACGACATCTCCGGTCCGTCTCTCTTACCTGTACACCGTAGATCGCTCGTGTGTAGAGGAGCCTGGGTACCTGGTTTAAGAAGGCTGTGG
>NW_017306898.1:979683-979964 GCF_000935625.1 Nanorana parkeri | reverse complement strand
CCAGTCACCCTGCACAAGGAGAGAGAGCAGCAGTGACCAGTAACATAGAGGTATATAAACGGGTGGGGCGGGCCCTCGGTGTTCCTTTCCTCTCTAGGCTGAGTTATGCCGAGTGGGTGTACGGAGCATTCAATGCTGGAGGGGTTTTTTGTTTGGATACCCTTTTTTTAGTCAGCCTAGTGGTCCGTTATTTCACGTGGAATGCACGGTATCAGGTCTCCATTTGGCATAAAATCCTTCCTGTCCAGGTGGTGGTGAGTGACATTCTGCATGCGGTGGGG
>NW_017306898.1:970147-979538 GCF_000935625.1 Nanorana parkeri | reverse complement strand
GAGAGAGAGCAGCAGTGAGCGGTCTTTATTACAGGAGGGGGCGGAGACAAGACCAGTCACCCTGCACAAGGAGAGAGAGCAGCAGTGAGCGGTCTTTATTACAGGAGGGGGCGGAGACAAGACCAGTCACCCTGCACAAGGAGAGAGCAGCAGTGACCGGTCTTTAATACAGGAAGATTCAAGTCTCACACTGGATTACTGCACAGATCTGGATGAAATACACAAAGGTCACAGAGATTCAAGGAAGAGTGCACCTGCCTAGACAAAATTTGCTTATCCCAGAGTTCAGATTTAAACAAACAATCTATAACCCTTTGTCTTAGGGGGGGAAAAACTAAGCTCTCTGGCAGAGGTGGTGTTTAGCCACTTGGTAGTCTTAGCCCCGTTTTGTTTTTTGTGCACCTAGCATTTTCCTTCTGCATTTGGTAGAATAAACTCAAATATCTCCCTAAATGAAGATGAATGAATAGAGAACGTGTGATCTTTATGGAGTTCCCGTTGTACATCCTTGCCACCCACATGTGCCCATACACTGCTGACCACCTTTTAATAATGCGGAATACACTAGCTGCATGCCAGTCCCAGGTCCTACAGCAAAGCAAACTTCATTCGCACAAGCAACAGCTGTGTAAGCGGTGTATAAATCAGGCCCTATGTGACCTGTGACACTAAACTCAGGAGTTAAATCTTAAAAATACATTCAAACACCATAACTGATAACAACAATGTATCTTATGTGTGTATCACTCGGCTGTAGATCCTCAAATCATCTCTGAATTGGTGCCGACACTGTCCTTCCTTCTGGAGGGGGGCTACTTGTGTTCCCCATGGTCCCTGTGTGTGTTGTAATGTAGTCACCGCTCCAAGCTCACTCCCGGGATGGACTACAATCTCATGTTTAGTTTACTAATTTGCATTGATATTGTAGTCCATCCCGTCCCGGGAGTGAGCTTGGAGCGGTGACTACTTTACAACACACAGGGACCATGGGGAACAAAAGTAGCCCCCCTCCAGAAGGAAGGACAGTGTCAGCACCAATTCAGAGATGATTGGAGGATCTACAGCCGAGTGATACACAAATAAGATACATTGTTGTTAATAGTTGAGGTACCTGAATGTATTTTTCAGATTTACCTCCCGAGTTTAGTGTCACTTTAACACTTGAAGCCAGTCTATAGAATATTTTTCTTCATTGGCTTGAGTACCAAATCACAAAATACTGTCTACAGGGTCACCTATTACAGCACGTTACCCCTGGGTCACAGGTCGGGCACTAGGGTTCTACAAAATGTAGGAAACAAGCACAGGTGCAGGGACGCTATAAACTGTTTTCACCAAAAGGATTACAGTTTTCTAAAGAGATGATGAGGTCATTTTGGACACACTAAGTGCCAAGCAGTGTTGACTTAGGCCACAAGGTGGCAGTCTTCACCGTTAGGAAAGTTTAAAAAAAAAAAAAAAGCATGTATTTAGCATGGAAGATGCTGCATCTACCGCCCTGTTTCCCTGAAATTAAGACCTAGTACTATTTTTGGGAATTGCTAAAATATAAGACCTACCCCGAAAATAAGACCTAGAGTGTTTTTTTGAGCCACAAAAAATATAAGACAGTGTCTTATTTTCGGGGAAACACAGTACCCTGTTTCCCTGAAAATGAGACCTACCCCAAAAATAAGACCTAGTACTATTTTTGGGAATTGCTAAAATATAAGACCTACCCCGAAAATAAGACCTAGAGTGTTTTTTTGAGCCACAAAAAATATAAGACAGTGTCTTATTTTCGGGGAAACACAGTACCCTGTTTCCCTGAAAATGAGACCTACCCCAAAAATAAGACCTAGTACTATTTTTGGGAATTGCTAAAATATAAGACCTACCCCGAAAATAAGACCTAGAGTGTTTTTTTGAGCCACAAAAAATATAAGACAGTGTCTTATTTTCGGGGAAACACAGTACCCTGTTTCCCTGAAAATGAGACCTACCCCAAAAATAAGACCTAGTACTATTTTTGGGAATTGCTAAAATATAAGACCTACCCCGAAAATAAGACCTAGTTGTGACTATTCCCAAGGCCGGTGGTGGCATAAGGGGGAACTTGAAAAGTCGCAGTAGAGAATCAGCAGTGCCAACGATGGATTGTTGTACATTGGAAAAAAAAATAAGACCGACCCCGAAAATAAGACCTAGTGTGTTTTTTTGAGCCAAAAAAAAATATAAGACAAGTGTCTTATTTTCGGGGAAACACGTTATTTAAACATTGTTTACTGCAAGATTCACACATAGCAACCTACAAGACAGAGCCAGATCTGGGCATTTCAAGCCTCACACATGGTACTGTTTTTACCTGGATGTACCAGAGACTGAAGACTTGGACTTTGGTCACCAGTAACACCCAAACGACGTGGTTACTGGGATACACTTCACCTATGGCACATTTCTAGGCATACTGGAAGCGCTATAACAATGGAGTGAGCTGTAAAGTGGCAAATTCAAGGCAATAAAAAGACACAAAGTGCTCCATTCCACCCACCCTTTCCAAGTGCTCGATCTCAGAGCTGAAGTTCACATCGCCCTCCATTAACTCTTCCTCCTCCAAAGTCCGCTCATCGTCAAACTCGTGGACCAGCATGTCGGCTGAGGGGTCGAACTCATGGTCATCGGATGCAGCCGAGCCTCCTGATCCAAAAGAGACACAGAAATGTTTATTGGTGACAGTAAAAAAAAATAAGAAAATCCAAATAAGAGAAGTTCACAAGCAGTGCTGTCAGTTCTCTTCTGCTGGACTAGACAACACCTCCCACGTGTTAAAGTGACACTGAACTCAGGAGCTAAACCTTAAAAATGCATTCAAGTACCTTAACTATAAACAACAATGTATCTTATTTGTGTATCACTCGGCTGTAGATCCTCCAATCATCTCTGAATTGGTGCTGACACCTTCCTTCCTTCTGGAGGGGGGCTACGTCTGTTCCCCATGGTCCCTGTGTGTGCTGTAGAGTAGTCACTGCTCCAAGCTCGCTCCCGTCATGGACTACAAGCTCGTGTTTAGTTTACTGATTTGTATTGAGATTGTAGTCCATCCCGGGAGTGAGCGTTCCAGTGCAGTGCCATTGCAAAAAAATGTGCATGCAGTTTAATTCTGAAGCAAACTTTATGTTTGTAACACTAAATTTATGTATTTTATTTTAAATTAAAGGTTTATTGAATTTTTTTAATCAGATTAATAAAAAAATAAATAAATGTAAAAAAAAAAAAAAAAAATCGGCCAACTAATTGATTATGAAAATAATCATTAGTTGCAGCCCTACATATAGTACTGCGGTACCACGCATTGTGCTGTATTGCACAGCCACCCGGATGTACGTTGGGTGCCAATCAAATGAATAGCAACGCAATGCACCTAGCACCACACGTGGAAGGGGAATTTATCAAAACTGGAGCAGCTGTGCATGGAAACCAATGGGGAGAGAGAGTGGGAGAAGAGAGGGGGGGAGAGGGAGAAGAGAGGGGGGGAGAGGGAGAAGAGAGGGGAGGAGAGGGGGAGAAGAGGGGTGGGAGCCAATTGGGCAACTAATTGTTTATGAAAATAATCGTTAGCTGCAGCCCTAGAATAAACATTAACATCCCTGAAATGAGAAAGCCAATAAACAGACATTACCTGGGCTTGCGTTCCCAAGAGAAGGCTGTAAAACAAAAGTAAACTGTTAGGACAAAAAGTAACAATTTTACACCAAGTGCAACAACAAACCTGAAATAGATGTAAACACGACACAATGACATTTTGCTGTCAAATGACCTTTATTTCATTAAATACTTTCTAACTTTTTTTGTCCTTTGTTACATCTCATTTCTTGCAGCCACTTCATGTCTATATACTCCAGCGATGGCTGCATGGTTTTTCTGGATGAGGACGACCATAGTGGACCACGTCTGTATAACGGGTGTTAAAACTGCCACTAGCGGTCTCTGTCAAAAGTCCATGTGACAGGGCGAATAAACTGGAGAGCAGATGGGAGACAGAGTGTTGTCACTCTAACAGGAAGTGCCTGAATTGGGACCTTCGTGGCAGGATCATCAGGGATTATTTAAAACATCAAAAATTACTTCTGAAATTACACAAGTTACAGTGTATGAGATTTAAGTGATTGGTTTAGATCGACTTTAACATAAGTAAAATGCTAGGAGGCTGATTTATAAACGCTTTGCAAAGCTGCTCGCTGTGTGAATGAGATTTGCAATGCTGTATGGCCACTAGATGGAGCCGAGGAGCTAAGAAAGTTCCTATACTCCTCAGCTCCATCTAGTGGCCATCAAGCTAAGTGAATCTCATTCGCACAGGCTACAGCTGTGCAAACAATGTATAAATCGGCCCCTATGTTCCCTGTTGGGGCAATTAATGCTTATATTCCACCGGCCTGCAAATTGCACAAATGCCTTATGAACCTGTTGCACTTTCCCACAGTGCCTCAACAAAGTGGCAAGGTGGCTGGAATTGTACGGAAGACGCACACAATCATGTACCTTCCGCTGCCACACAAAGAGACCCCGTACTGACCTTGAAGAAAGGAAAGTACAAACTTCAAGTGTATCTAAACCCAAAAACAAAACATGCAATATACTGCAACTTGACCAGCACACAGCCGCATCCTGTCATCGAGTTGTACAATCGGCTGCATGTGACAGCTTGGTCAATTTCTGCATGGACGCGCACGCTATACGTCTCTGCCCATCCGTGTGAACGAGGCTTTAGGATTACAATCTGGTTTGATAATCTGTGCGAGCCCAACTGCGCCTGAAAGGTTTCTTTTAGTTTTGGAAGAACTATTTTTGAGTGTTGTCAGACAGAAAAGGAAGTGAGAGAAAATCCCCCAAATGGGACCCAGACAAAAACTCAGCAGCAGATGGAGGAAGGGTAAGAACCGAGGTCAGCGACATTTTCAAAATGAAGGGTCCGATTTATAGTTTGCACGGTGTACGGCTTCTGAACGACTTTCGCAGCACATTACTGTCACTAGATGGAGCCGAGGAGCAAAAGCTCTTATGGAGTCAGTAATGTGCTACAAACGCATAACAAATCAGCCCCCAAGTATCATGTTCACCAGCGCGCCAGATCAGCCCCAGTGCACGCACTTCGGACCCCCAGATCAACCCCAGTGCACGCACTTCAGACCCCCAGATCATCCCCAGTGCACGCACTTCGGACCCCCAGATCAGCCCCAGTGCACGCACTTCGGACCCCCAGATCAGCCCCAGCGCACGCACTTCGGACCCCCAGATCAGCCCCAGCGCACGCACTTCAGACCTCAGATCAGCCCCAGCGCACGCACTTCAGACCTCAGATCAGCCCCAGCGCACGCACTTCAGACCTCAGATCAGCCCCTGTACCTTTATGAACGCACAGCCGGCCAGTGCAAACAGTAACACTGATGCTTTTTTTTTTCAGCTCTTGGTCTCTGCTTCCAGGGGAGAGCAATGACTGTCAGTCACTTCCCCCAGCAGGAATTCCCCGCTCCCCTTTCAGATTCCTCAGAGACGGCTGATGTGACAGACAGGGAAGGGGGCAGAGCGGCTGGCTGTGGCGCGGCGGAGCCAGCAGTCAGTTAGCCCGGGTGGATGCCGACCATATTGTCAGGATTCTTCTCAGCTGCAGTGCGGCTCTGCGTTGTCAGTTGATTGCAGGCACGAGCCCTCTATTAGCTGACTTTGGGTCACAGGAGTACATCAGTGAATGAGAAAATCCCAAATGTTGGGTTGTCACCAGAACAGGAATAGATGGGAAATCTTCCAATGGTGACACTAGTTCTGGTGACCACTAGGGATTTTCCTAACTTTGGAGGGATTTTCTTTCACTTCCTGTTTTAAGTATCACACAGGAAATGAAGGAAAATTTCCCCAAATGGGACACAGATGGCACAAAAAGACGACAGGGGTTATAATCCTCCCTTACTCGATCCAAAACAAAAAAGTGTTGGCTTCAGTTTTACTTTAATGAAAGTTCCGTTAACAAAATTAAATAAAATGAGCCAATTACTCCATGAAAAGAAAACATCTCATGTATCAGATTTGTAACATCCTTCAATCCCAGGGCTGGGCAAACTCTGGCCCTGCTGCTGTTGTGGAACTACGAGTCCCATGAGGCATTGCAAGATTCTCACAACCACAGGCATGCACCCAAGAGACAGATGCATCATGGGACTTGTAGTTTCCCCACAGCTGGAGGTTCCCCAGCCCTTGCTCTATCCTCTTCTATCTGGTCTGTTACTGACTGAGGCCTTTCCTGCAAACACACATTTCTCTGTAACATTTTCTTCCTCATCCATCAACCTCTCAAAAATAGTATGAAATGGATACAAATCATTTACAAGTTTGCCGGCCTTGGACAGCGAGGGGTTCCGGCAGCTTTGGATAGAGTGGGGAAGGTTAGGACCTGTAAGGGTTCTCATTGCTGGTTGTGTCCTCACTGGGGAGATTCACTCTCTCTTATCTCTCCTGCAATGGAACGTGAGGGAAAGTCACCATAACAGGAAAGAGAAGAAATCTTCCAATGGGGTTAGTGACAGTAGTCGAAGATGGGTTTCCCCTCACTTCCTGTTGTGTCCGCTGGACAGGAAGTAGAGGGAAATCTCCCCCCAATGAGACACAAATGTGGTTAGCACTTCTGCCTTGCAGCACTGGGGGTCCCCGGTTCATATCCCGGTCTGCAAGGAGTTTGCATGTTCTCCCTGTGCTCTCCTGTTTCCTCCGGGCACTCCGGTTTCCTCCCACACTCAAAGACACGCTGGAAGGTTCATTGGCTCCAGTCCATATTGGCCCTGTAGGTATGTGAGCTAGGGACCTTAGATTGTAAGCTCCTTGAGGGTAGGGACTGATGTGAATCCGCTCTATGTAAAGTGCTGTGTAAATTGTCAGCGCTATATAAATATCTGTAATAAATAATAAATGGCAATAAAAATTAAATTGTCAGAGTATTTTAACCCTTTCCTACTGCACATGCCTGTTCTGGGTCAGTGGCTCGGCCCGGCAGAGAGTATTGTTAGGAGGAATTCAGCAATAAGAACATTCACTGAACACGACGCCGTCATCTGAGAAGTTGTTCAGCAGGGATGCGAACCTCACTTCCCATTATATAACTAGCCTGACAAGACCAGTCACCCTGCACAAGGAGAGAGAGCAGCAGTAAGTGGTCTTTATTACAGGAGCTCAGACAAAATGTTTTTTCCCCTTTTGGAATAGTAAAAAAGATCCGCTGACACAGGATCTGTCCTTTCCTCAAATTATTGATAAGAACTTCTTTCTATAGTTTGTGTCCCCACTGTAGAGATCAGAATCACTTCCCATCCCAACAGGAAGTGATGGGAAAGCTGTGCAAGTGGGACAACAGCCCCGATAGGCAACTCATCATAAGAGTTGTTACACCGGGAAGATCAGCTGACCGCAGAGCTCCTCCTGAAGGTCTAGATCTACAGCCGCGTGAAAAAGAAAGTACACCCTCTATCAATTCTATGGCTTTAGTGATGGCGAACCTTTTTGAGCCCGTTTGCCCAAACTGGCGAGATCTCCAACTCGTTACGTCACGACCTGTGACTTGCCAGCGTGGACCATATGCCGCCAGTGCGCGTGCACCAGTCATGGCAGTTTCAGAATCCTTGCCAAGTCCTCCAATTTCCATCAGTGCCCCTGCGCGGCGTCACAACCCTCGTCATTGCAAAGGCAGCCAATCAGAGAGCGTCTTATGCCAACAGATTTCATGTTATGCCATGCGCGCTGACACAGTAACACCAATCGGAGAACTTGATACCGCTCTTGGGTGGCCGCGCACTGACGGGAGTTGGAGAACTCGACCAGGATTCTGACTCTGCCACATGCACTGGCGCCATCTCGTCCACATCTCCTACTGGCAAGTCCCCGGACGTTGGATACAAGTTGGAAATCTCAACGAGTTGGCCATTTCGACAGAACACCTGGATGGTCGGGCTATTTTCAGGCGCCCCCATGTTAATCCGTACCTGGTCTCGCGTGCCAGCAGAGAGGGGAACCGTGTGCCATGGGTTCGCCACCTCTGTATTAGGGCATCATAAAAATAATCTGGTCCTTAGCAGGTCTTATCCTCAGATGACACATTACACCGCGTCATGATTTATTCTACAACAAAGCCAACATGGAGAAAAACTAAGTACACCCTCACTGCTCCCATAGGTCCATTTTGTTACCTGTGTGTTGTAGAGTAGTCACCGCTCCAAGCTCACTCCTGGGATGGACTACAATCTCAGGTTTAGTTTATTCATTTGTATGGAGATTGTAGTCCATCCCGGGAGTGAGCTTGGAGCGGTGACTACTCTACAACATACACCATGGGGAACACAAGTAGCCCCCCTCCAGAAGGAAGGACAGTGTCAGCACCAATTCAGAGATGATTGGAGGATCTGCAGCCGAGTGATACACAAATAAGATACATTGTTGTTACTAGTTCGGTATGTAATAGGATTTAAAGGAGAACTATGGGGTCAGTGTTTTTCCCCATAGTTCTCCTAAGGGTCACGGGAGGACCTAAACTAGCGTCCTCCCGTCACCCAAAGCTCAGTATATAGGGAGCTACAGCTCGCGGTATACTGAGACGCCGCAGCCGGGATGAATCCCGACATCACTGTCTGGATCCACCCAGCTGTATGATTGACAGCAGGCTCTGCCTATCTAGAGGCAGAGCCAGCTGTGCCCGCCCCCTCCCCGTCCGTTCCGCCAGTCAGCGCTGGAGGATCGGAGCGGGGAGAGGGGAATCCCTGCAGGGAGAGTGAGTGACAGTCACGGCTCTCTGAAGGGATAGATCGGGAAGTGAGCGAGCGCCGGTATCTGTTCGCTCACTTCCCGATCTATTGAGTAGACGTGTGACAGTCTCATTGTCACAGGTCGGCTCAGATTATGAGGCTGAGTGAAAATCACCCCCCTCATACTTCTCCTTTAACTCCGGAGTGTAGTGTCACTTTAAAGACAATTGGCAATCTTTCCAGGAGTGGACGTCTGTCTGACATCGAGTGCTCGGCCTAAACTGGGTCATGTGACCGGATCCAAGATCCCAAACAATCTACAACAGAATGGCTGGAAAAGGAAGGCATCAAGGTGTTGCAATGGCCCAAGTCACAGTCCAGACCTGAACCCGATGGAAATGCTGTGGCGGGCCATACATACACAAATGCCGGCACACCCCAATCAGCCGAAGCAACGAGCAACACTGTACAGAAGAGAAGCCGACATTCCTCCATGACAAGAGAGTGACACAGTCACAGAGAAGACGATGAAGGTGATTCTACAAGCTATGGGGGCAGGGGGGGTGTACTTAGTTTTTCACACACAACTTCTCAATTTCAGCTTTATGTTTGTAAAATAAATAATGACC
>NW_017306898.1:949018-970070 GCF_000935625.1 Nanorana parkeri | reverse complement strand
GGGGACGGACCTCCAGGTGGGCGGGGCTGCAGTGTTGCCATAGAGACGGAGACGCGTCCTCAAGAAGAAGCCGATGAGGGGAGAGATCGGCGGAACCGGCAACATGTCCGGTCTGACTCGGAGCAGGGTCCACCCGCGGAAGGCCAGCGTGTAAGTGCCACCCAGATGTCCCTTATTTATATTCCTGTTCCCTAAAGTGCCCCTTACTTTCCATACTGTAGGGGGCATCCATTATGCGCCCCCTGTATCCCGAGCTTCTAACACAGCACTGCTCTATCTATAGAATGTCCAGGTGCCTAAATTATCTTTTATTCACTTGCAGTTTGCCTCTGAACGTGCTAGACATTTTGACTCGAGCCAATTCCCTAACACAGGCCCCTCCTCCTCTGGGAGTGGCTAGCAACTGTCTTTGCTGGCCCAGCTCCTCCTCCCCTACATAACCTTTTATATGACTGCACAGGGAGGAGCAAAGGTGAATGCTATAGGGCAGAGGTGAGCAAACTCCAGCTGTTGTGGAACTACAAATCCCATGAGCCATTGCAAGACTCTTGAGAGCCACAGGCATGACTCCCAGAGGCTGCTAACATCACATCCAAGATGGCGGCGCCCAGCGTCATTCTCAGTGGTTTTGGTGGTTTTGGTTGTCTACACAAGGACGGCTGTTACAGATTAATAAGAAGAATACAATGCACCTATCATCACACGGGAAGATTTTTGTTGAAATGAACGGTCGTGTGGCGGGGGGGCTGTGAAAGCATTAGACAATTACGGGAGTGTTGAATGCCTGCACCCCTGCATACTGTGGTTCCATCCTCCGACCACCTACATCACTGCTGAGTCCTATAGTGATGGAAGTGGAAGGAACCACAGCATCCAGTACGTGGGAGGGGGGGGTATCTGACAGTCCACAGAAGTGTTTGAAGAGTTTGATGGTGATTGGAACAGAGACCAGTGAGTATTAGAGGTGCACCGAAATTTTAAAAAATTGTCCGAAACCGAAAATGTTTTTTATTTTAGTTTTTTCAAATTTTAATTAAAATATTTTATTTTTATTTATTTTGTATAAACTTTTTAATTGTTTTATATTTATTTTTATTCATTTGTTATTAAATATTTTTATTTTTTACTTTACTTTTAGGGGCTTTGGGGAAATATTAGGGATCTAAACAGACCCCTGATATTTCCCTTTTAAAATAGAAAAAGAAATTGAGGACACAGAGTCCTCAGAGACACAGAGTCCTCAGAGACACAGAGTCCTCAATCTCTTTTTCTGTAGCCCCAGTTATCAATGAACAGGAATCCTCTATACTGAGTGTTCCTGATCATTCATAACATGAGGACAGAGTATGGTTACTATAACTACAATCATGAATGGACAGGAGGGTATGTAGATCACTTCCCATTCATTCATAATTGAGGATATAGTAACCATACTCTGTCCTCAATTATCTACAAACACTCAGCGATCACTGATCACCGACTGCTTGTACCCGCTCTCCATCCTGACAGCTGTCACAGGAGGCTGAGTGAGAGGTGCGGTGAGGAGAGCCAAGCCTCCTGTGACAGCGCTGGCTGTCTCCGCCCACAAACCGCTATGCCGGTGTTCTATCACACATTGTGACTGCGTTAGAATGTGTGACCGGTCACGTGGTCACACATTCTAACGTAGTCACGCCCTGCTCTGTGCTCCAGCGGGGAGGAGAGAAACTGTCACAGCCGGCCGAGCGCTGTGAGCGGCCAGCATCTCTCCTCCCCGCACCGCTCAGCCTCCTGTCACAGTCCGGTGTTCTATCACAGATTGTGACTGCGTTACAATGTGTGACATTTAATGTAATCACGCTCATTTTTTCGGCGTTGAAATGTGTGACCAGTCACGTAGTCACGCCCATTATTTCATTCAAAAATGTGTGACCGGCAAAAGGTGTCGAATTCCAGCGCTTTCTCCGCTGTTCCCGGGCAGATCGGCATCACAGATGGTATGTGCAGGAGAACCGATCTGCCCGGGAACAGCTGATCAGTCCTGAAATCTCACTTCTATTCGACTTTGCGAGTACAATACAAAGTCTGATAGAAGTGACATTTCAGGACGATCAGCTGTTCCCGGGCAGATCGGTTCTTGCACATACCATCTGCGATGCCGATCTGCCCTGGAACAGCGGATAAAGCGTTGGAATTCGACACCTTTTGCCGGTCACACATTTTTACCCCAGAAAAAAATGGGCGTGACTACGTTAGAATGTGTGACCACGTGACTGGTCACACATTCTATAATACAAAATCACCTGCACTCCATACAGCGTACAGACCTTGAGAAAGAGGTTGGTGCTTGAAGTGACAACACGGATGGGGCCATGTCAGATACCGTCCGTAATAGAAGTCACCGGCACTCGATGATATGTGCACTTTTTATTCATTCATCACATGCGTCAAACAGCCAACGTTCAGGGCCACGCAGGGCCCCTTCTTCTGGGCGACATAGTGACATAGGTCACTATATGTCACCCTTTAGCTCATTCACAAGGGGGGCAGCATCTGGGTGCTCCCTTACTTAAAGGGGTACCCCGATGCAAATAAGCCCCCTTGCCCACAGACCCCCACAACCACCAGGTCAGGGTTGTGGGGAAGAGGCCCTTGTACCCATCGGCATGGGGACACCCTCAAATGCCGAGGGCACGTGGCCTGGTAAGACGCAGGGACGGGGCGCTCGATCAACACCACCCCCCCGCCCTGTCCTGCTCTGCCGGGCCAGTTCTCGGATCAAGGGTCTGGTTTGAATGTTAGGGGGCCCCATGTTTCCCCCCATTTTTTAGGCTGGGGTTCCCCCTTAAAATTCCTACCCGACCTAAAGGGCCTGGTACGGATTTTGGGGGGAACCCCACGCACTTTTTTGTTTAAACTTGGGGGTGGGGGGTTCCTCCTAACATTTCTAGAAGACCTAAAGGGTCTGGTATGAATTGGGGGGGAACCCCATGCTTTTTTTTTTTTCCTCTTCTGCAGACTAAAAAAAAAAAAATTTCTAATGTCATTTTGCTGCAACGAAATTTCGTCCAGACTATCGCTTACGAATTTCGGAATCGGAAATTCGGATTCGCTTGCATTCGTTATTTCTTTAATTCGGAACGAAACGAATCGCACATCTCTATTTGGTGCACACAAAAGTGGATTTATATCCTTTGCGGCGATTGAGGAATTTATTTAAAGCGGAACTCTCCCCATATCTTCAAAATAACAGCAAAGACACCCTTAGAAATGTTTAGTGATGACAATCTACAGACAGATACTTCTAGATAATTGGTGGTTTTCTGTCGAGGTGACCAACTCGTCGAGATCTCCAACTCGTGACGTCACGTCCGTTGTTGATTTCGACGAGATGGCGCTGGTGCCATTGCGCCAGCCGTCACAGTTTTTGCAATCCTCGTTGACTTCTGCGCTGGCCACAGGTGCGCCCCCCGTGCGGCTTCGAAGTTGTCATCAAGTTCTCCAACTCCCGTCGGTGCTTGTGGCATCGGGAGCCCGCGCAGGCGCACTGCTGCAGATTGTACAGCTTGATACTTCTCTTTGGTAGCTGTGCCGGCACACTGGCAGGAGTTGGAGGTGTCGATGAGTTGGAGAATTCGATAGAACACCGGCCTCGTATTCTTTGCATACTTTATCTTAATTCTCCTCCCCATTTTTCTCACAGTGGCCGTTTTCACTAAGGGCAGATTAATATATTTCCCTTTACTTCCTGGAACTCTGGCACATGGGACTAGAACATGTAAACAATACAAAACACAGAAGTTTCCCAGCACACTTACCGGCTGGCCTGCAACAAAACAATTTACACTGTCTTAACAGTATGCGTTAAAAACAGCGGTTTTAGTTACACATCTTGCGCAAAAAATGTGGATGCCGCACTGCCTCGTCAAGGCTCCTCTGTATGATGCGGTCGTAACTCTAATTTTTGAGAGCCTCCATCTTGGAGCATATTTTAGCAGTAGATAGACTGGATGCAGGTCTGCCTGGAGGGAGCCCACTCCTCCTTAAAGGCGCAGGGACACACTAGAGGCCCAGTACTTCAAAATGCATGCTGGGGCTTTTACTAAGGGCATATTAATGTCTTTCCCTTTTACTTCCTGGAACTCTGGCACATGTGACTAGGACATGTGATCATGCAGATCATCTCAGGGGAGGAAAATGCCTTTCCCTGAGATCTCCTGAGATTACCGAAGAGATTTCCCAGCAATGCTCTGCTGATGTAACCTTCCCAGCATGCAACGCTTGGACACATGACATCACTTGTGCCCAAGAGGACCAGGAAGTGGGAAAACAAGAATTGTAAGTGAAAGAAAAATATGTTTAGCTAATGAATGTGAGATGATTTCATATCAGTATGCAGAGCTGAACGCTGAGGTGATTTGTAGTCGAAGGGGGTAAAGGTCCACTTTAAATGGAAAGTTTCTGTGCCTGGGGTTCAGCGTTAGTTGAAGGTACGCAGGGGATCCAACTGATGAATGAACCCAAATCCTTTCTTTTTTGTGAATTTATAATCACAGTTGTAGCGATTTTAGGTGGTTTTTATTTTTTCAGGCCCAAAATGGCTTCACACGTCAAGAAAATCATCAATATGTCGAGTTTTGTCACTCAGAGCCGGGCCAATCGCAGCATGATGGGAAGCAGGAAGAGTGTAAGTCTGCACGCGGACAGCAAATTCATGGATAAAAATTCTGTGTCCGGCGGGAAGCAAATTGTCCCGGTCAGTATACGGAAAGGAGAGGGGGGGAGAGAGAGGGGGGGTAGAGAGAGAGGGG
Organism: Nanorana parkeri; assembly: GCF_000935625.1. NCBI lineage: Eukaryota > Metazoa > Chordata > Amphibia > Anura > Dicroglossidae > Nanorana > Nanorana parkeri. The sequence goes on along the minus strand of NW_017306898.1, from coordinate 965,280 downwards.
AGGGAGAGAGAGAGGGGAGGGAGAGAGATAGAGGGGGGGAGAGAGAGAGAGGGGAGGGAGAGATAGAGGGGGCAGAGACTGAGGTGGGGAGAGGGAGAGAGAGGGAATTTTTTATACAACGTTTATAACCAATTGATTAATTGAAAATATAATCGGCCAACTAATCGTTAGCTGCAGCCTATAGATATGTTTTAATTCTATTATGTACATTATAATATGGCATGTAGTGAGGATTGAGGTATCCCCTATGTCCTGGGTAGGCAACCTTGGAATACAGCTGTGGTGAAACTATAAATCCCACCATGCCTGTGGCCAGTGGCTGTCATGGGACTTGTAGTTCCACAACAGCTGGAGTTCCGGGGGTTGCCTACCCCTGATCTATGTGATGCAGCTAAAGTAGTGTTGTCACCCTCCCAGAGGAGGTATTTATTTTCTGAAGCAACAAGCCGTGGAAAGGTCAGGGATGCAATCGTATTGGAAGTTGGACTATATGATTTTTACAATTTTGGATATAGTTTTACCTGGAAGTTGACCTCCGGCTCCCTCTCTCTCCCCCATGATCTGCCTGCATTGCACAGAGAAGCAATGCAGCTTTAAACATTCGTCCCCGCCAGTGGATCCGGTTTGTGTTACAGTCACTGACAGTTACAGAAGGGACGTCTGCCCATTGAGGACATAGACCCGAAATAAAGAACTGACAGAGGTTCTATCCGTTCCCCGCTATTTCCAAAATTAGAGACAAAGGGGGGAATTAATCCAAACTGGAGCAGACAGAATGTGGAGCAGTTGCCCATGGCAACCCATCAGCTTCTCTCTTTAGTTTGCTCCGGTAAGATTTGAAAATGAGAGATAGAAGGTGATTGGTTGCCGTGCAAATCTGCTCCAGTTTTGATAAACCCCGCCCCCCTGGTTTTGGCTGGATTGAGCATCCAGTAGAAACAATGGCGGGCAGATGAATCAGTAATTTTGGTTTTATTGGCTCCTCTCAGGTTTTCGATGAAGAAGGGAACGACGTCACTCCTCGGTCACTGTTCCAGGCAGAGCCTGGCGCCGCTGCCCCCAAACCAAGCAAATTCTTCACCACCCCGGATGCTTCTGGTATAATGGCATCGGATATCTTCTCCACCATGTCCCTCCAGCAGACCGGAACGAGCGCCAGTTTCGTCGGACCGTTTTCAAGGTGCTTTCAATGTTTTCTTGTTGTGTGACTTAAAGAAGAACTCCGGGCAAAATTATTCTTAAATATGATAATCAAACTGTCACAGGTCGGCTCAGTAGATCGGGAAGTGACCGAACACATACCGTCACTCGCTCACTTCTCGATCTATCCCTGCAGAGAGCCGTGACTGTCACTCACGGCTCCCTGCAGCAATTCCCCCCGCCTCCCCCTCCCCACTCCGATCCTCCAGCGCTGACTGGCGCAACGGACGGGCCAGGGGTCGGGCACAGCTGGCTCTGCCTCTAGATAGGCAGAGCCAGCTGTCAATCACGCAGCTGGGTGGATCCAGACAAGTTTGTCGGGTTCCGTTCCGGCTGCGGCGGCCTCAGTATACCGCGAGCTGTAGCTAGCAGTATACTGAGCTTTGGGTGACGGTAGGACGCTAGTTTGTGTTCTCCCGTGACCCTTAGGAGAACTTTGGGGAAAAGCTCTAACCTCATAGTTCTCCTTTAAAGGAGAACTATGAGGTGAGTGCTTTTCACTCACCTCATAGTTCTAGCCGACCTGTGACAATGAGACTGTCACAGGTCGGCTCAGTAGATAGGGAGGTGAGCGAACATATACCGGCGTTCGCTCACCTCTCGATTCTGTCACAGCGCTCTGCCGTGACAGGGGAGGGGCTGGATTCCCCCCTCCCCGCTCCGATCTGCCAGCGCTGACTGGCGGAACGGACGGGGCGGGTACGGCTGCCTCTGCCTCTAGATAGGCAGAGCCAGCTGTCACTCACGCAGCTGGGCGGATCTCGACATCGATGTCGGGATCCGCTCCGGCGTCTCAGTATACCGCGAGCTACAGCTCGCGGTATACTGAGCTTAGGGTAACGGGAGGACGCTAGTTTGTGTCCTCCCGTTACCCTAAGGAGAACTATGGGGAAAAGCCCTGACCCCATAGTTCTCCTTTTTAAGGCCTCATTCACACTAGAAACAGCCGGCACGTACAGCTCTGTGGTGCGTGCGCAGCTTTACGAAGCAGCTCCCGGGAAGGACAGGTGCTGCGTGCACGCAGCCCCCGTCCTTCTCTATGGGAGTACGCGGCCGTACGTTGCCCTACGCTCACCCCAAGAGCAGGTCTGTGCGGGTGTCCCGGCTCAGACGCAGACAGGATCCATCCTGTCAGCGTACGATTCCGCCCCCCCGCACGGACGTGCAGGGCGGGTGAGAGCAGGGCGCCGTACGGCACGTATTGGAGCAGGATAGGAAATTCTAACCGAAATTCGGTGTTGGAATATGTGACCGGCAAAAGGAGAAGAATTCCAGCTGTTCCAGGGCAGATCGGCATCGCAGATGGTATGTGCAGGAGAACCGATCTGTCCTGGAACAGCTGATTGGTCCCAAAATGTCACTTCTATCCGACTTTGTGGAATGTGAGATCACAGTCACAGAGTCACATTTCAGGACCGATCAGATGTTCCAGGACAGATCGGTTCTCTTGAACATACCATCTGCGATGCCGATCTACCCTGGAACAGCTGGAATTCTTCACCTTTTTCCGATCACATATTCAACCGCTTAAAAACTGGGCGGGATTAGGTTGAAATGTGTGACCACGTCACCGGTCACACATTCCACCGCCGAAAAACTGGGCGGGATTAGGTTGAAATGTGTGACCACGTCACCGGTCACACATTCCAACGCAGTCACAAACTTTGATGGAACACTGGCCGGCTCACTGCGTTCTGGGGCGGGAGGGAGTGTGGCGGTGCATTGAAGTGGGGGGCAAGGCCAGTAAATGTTAATTAACTGCAGCAGAGAAAAATCAGGTCTCCTGGCTTGCAAGACAGGGCTGTGCTGTGTGGTAGAGATGTGTAAATCGCAGAACTGGATGGGCAGACATTTAAGTCCTTTGACAGGCAAAATAGCTCTTTATATGAGTGGTCCATCTGTGTTTTTGGCTGTTTGCCTGGGGTTCAGCTTTAAATCATGATTATAGTGGGTTACACTGCAGATAATTAAAAAACATATTTGGTCACTTTTTAAACAGGTCGATTTTTGGGGGCAGCAGCATGTCTATGTCCAGTCAGGAGGCAGAATCGATATCGGAAGACGCAGAAGAACCAGGACGGGTCAGCTTGACTGGTAAAGCCATCTTTAATGGGATTCACGTACAGCTTATGGTGGTGTAGCCTGCTATAGGTCATTGTATCGCTCCCAGAATGGTGGCAATGCGCCAGGTGTGCGCTGTCACTGTGCAATATGAACCCAACGAACAGAGGTCTCCGAGGGAGGAACAGAGAGGGGATTGGGGAATCTCTGCCGTGACTGACATTCACCGTTGTCTGCAGGGGGTAGCCGTAAGCAAAGTGATCAGTGGTTTGTGATCGCCCAGTCCTCGAGCTATAGAGCCGGCATGTGACACCTGAAGTGTCACATGCCGCCTCAAACTATTGGGAAGAGTGCATTCCACTCTCCCAATACTTCTCCTTTAAGACCATTTACTTATCTCGTAATTAGTTTTATCACAGCAGTCTTGCTTACAAAGAACATTTGACTTCAAATATGATTACAATACACAGCAGCCAGTAACACTTTCCTTTGGCAGTATGGAGGGGAGACCCTGATTGGTGGGACGTAGCACAGATAGAGATCATTCTTTCGACCCTGATTGGTGGGACGTAGCACAGATAGAGATCATTCTTTCGACCCTGATTGGTGGGACGTAGCACAGATAGAGATCATTCTTTCCTCAGATGCATATATATATATAAATGTCCTGTTGTAAAATGTCAAATTCATTTTGAGCTTTGCAGTTCACCTGAAGATTCCGGGAAAGAGATTTTGTTTTAGAACAACTGAGGCACGGCAGAAATAAAAGGCATATTATTGTTTCACAGCTTCCTATACGAGGAAAGAAGAGGTCAGAGAACCACCAAAGGAGGAAGATTTGGAGAAGACAACCGATGTGCAGCTGACGGAGACCGAGACAATATGGCTGCTGGACGTGCCCCTAGCTGTGATCGCCGCCGATTCCGAGGAAGCTGAAACAGTCAAGTAAAATAATTTTTCAATTCATCTCTAATACAGCGCTTCTGAAATCACATTACACTCTCAAATCTTTTTTTTTTCAATAATGATTCCAGACCACACCAATATGCATTGCCGAGCAAAGTATTTCTTTACATTTTTGCCCAAGCTGTTTTTCCCCAAGCTGTCTTCTAGCAGGTCCCGGGCCAAGGAATAACAACTTGGCGGAGCCGGCCGTGAGTATACGGCCGGCTCTGCTAAGTTGTCATTGTGTAATGACAATTCAGCGTCCTCAGGTGATCTGGGGACGCTGATCTGTCATTGCAACTGGCCGGAGCCAGCCTTGAGATCACGTCTGGCTCCACCCAGCTGTCAGTTGCGAGCCTTTCAGCCGGCCAATCGTTCGGGCCGTTTTTGCCCAAGCTGTCTTCTAGCAGGTCCCGGGACAAGGAATAACAACTTGGCGGAGCCAGCCGTGAGATCACGGCCGGCTCCGCCAAATTGTCATTGTGTAATGACAGTTCAGCGTCCCCAGGTGACCCGGGGACGCTGATCTGTCACTGCAACTGGCCGGAGCCATCCGTGAGATCACATCTGGCTCCGCCCAGCTGTCAGTTGCAAGGCTTTCAGCCGGCCAATCGGCCCGCTTCGGGTTTTACTTCGGCTCAACCGAGCCGAAGCATATGCCTTCGGCTCCACTGAGCCGCCCGGGCCAGCTTCGGGAGCTGTACGGGCCACTCAGGTGGCCGAAGCTAGCTCAAGAATCAGCCGGAGCTACGGCTGATCCTTCGACTAGCTTTGTGAATAACCCTCACAGACCCTCCGCTTTGACTGATGGCTCGCACAGTACAAGACACTACTATAAGTAAAATAATGCAATCCTGTGTTTAGTTCTTTTTCATTATTCAGACATCCAGTCCCATACAGTCGTAGTTGGTTCCCATACCCCCTGTTTATTCCCAGTTAAGAACCTCTGCTCTAATAAATCTGTATCTTCTGAGATTTTGAACAGGCCATTGAGCTACCATAGGTGACATTTCTTTGTACTTCTTTAGTGTACGGAACCAGACTTACACAGAGCTCTGCAAGAGCAGAGCGGGCAACGATCGCTACGTAGAGAGGACCATGCAGACCTTTAATGGGGCTCCTAAGAGCAAAGAGGTTCAGTGCGAGAGCATCATCCACCAAGATGCTGGTAAGGAGCTGTTTGTAGCAGACTTACTACAATGAACTACAGGTGAAACTCGAATAATTAGAATATCGTGCAAAAGTAATTGCAGTAAGTGCTGCAAAAGGGGCCCAAACCAAGTACTGAGTACATATGCATGCTTGTACTTTTCAGAGGTCCGATATTGTTCTATGTACAATCCTTGTTTTATTGATTGCATGTAATAATCTACTTTTTTAAGGTTTTGGATTTGGGGTTCTTGGGGTTTTCATGAGCTGTAAGCCATAATCATCACAATTATGACAAATCACGGCTTGAACTATCTTGCTTTGCATGTAATGAGTCTATCTCATATATTAGTTTCACCTTTTAAGTTGCATTAGTGAAATAAATGAACTTTGCACGATATTCTAATTATTCGAGTTTCATCTGTAGATGGAATTCCTGTACATTGCATTCTTAGTTCATATTCTGAAAAGGAATGTAACTTCCTTGTAGATATACAGTATATGTAAATGTCGTGGCTTATAATCCTCCCTGCAAAGGACATGAAGAGAAACCACCACTTGAAGAATATTTTAGAATTTTAAATTTTACAAAATAACAACAAAGACACCTTTGAGAAATGTTTAGTGATGACAATCTACAAACACACATACTTCTAGATAATTGCCGGCTTTGTATTCTTTACATACCTTATTTCTCTTTCCCAGTCATCTGACAGTGGCCATGTTAACTAAGTGCAGATTTCTAGCTCTCCATTTACTTCCTGGAACTCTGGCACATGTGATTAGGACATGTGACCATGCACATCATCTTAGGGGAGGAAAATGCCTTTCCCTGAGATCTTGTGAGATTACAGATGAGATTTCCCAGCAATGCTCTGCTGATGTAACCTTCCCAGGATGCAACGCTTGGGCACATTACATCACTTGTGCCAGAACGGAACCAGGAAGTAGATGAACTCTATTTGTAAGTAAATGAAAAGCAAGTTTGTTTAACTAATGAACGTAAGATTGTCTTAAATCGGCATGCATATGTAAAATATCATCCTTCCTGCAAAGGAGATAAAGAGAAACCACCACTTAAAGAATATTCAGAATTTGACATTTCTGGAATTGTTGGATTTCTGGTCCCCCGCTGCACCTCGTGGTTCAATCTCCCAGCCCCTATACCAGTACTGTGTCCTATAGTGATGTAGGGGCCAGCGGAAGAAAACACATAGTGCAGCAGGGGACCAGAAATTCAACATTTCCAGAAGTGCTGGATTCTGAGGATTCTTTGGGCAGTGGTTTCTCTTCAATACGTCGGAGATCTGCAGGGCAGACAGCTAGAGAGTATTACCCATCTTCTTTGCAGGGAGGACGTTATTTCATGTATTTGTTTTAGTGACCGAGTCCCTTTAAAGTCCTCTGCTTTTTTCCATGCAGGGCAAAGCAGTAGTTTCACTTTAGTGTCGTTCCCTGCAGCTGCCTTTTTTTTTACCTTACCTTCGCTCCAGTGCATTCCATTCACCTGGGGAAATCAGGTCTGGAGGCAATAGCTGGATGATGTAAGCCACACATGGAAAACATTCAGGGGCTTATTTATAAAACGTTCCCCCCAGCGTATAGCTGAGCAAACATCATTCGCAGCGCATTACTGCCACTAGATGGGGATGTGGAACTCTTGCTTTCCCAAAGCAGGGCTAAATGTAGAAAGCAACTTACCGCCCGGCGCCCGGAACTGCATGTTTTTCGGGGGTCGGGGGATTCCACAGACGCTGCCGCCCCTCTGCGCCCTGCCGCCCCGAGGCCGGGCCTCGGTGGCTTTGTGGTCAATTCGGGCATGCTTGTCACCATATTCCAGCGCTTTGGCTAAGCACATGGGAGAAAAGAGACTTGCATACACCCAGTAGTACCAGATATGTCACTTTGTAAACTCATATAGAACAATGGCCGATGGAACAACAAGGCAGTGAAGGAAGGTAAATGTAAGCAGCTGCGGAGGTTGGTACTAATGTGAATCTGTTTCTTCTCCCTGGGCAAACTCAGGTTGACTTCAATGGTACAATGCAGCCGAGGCTAAAAAAAACTACAACTAGTATGTGACTTTATTGTATCAGTTAGGAAAATCTTTCCTGAGAAAAGAATGGGCTCAGCTGTTGCTGATCTCTAGTTGCTGATATCCCTCACCTCTATCTTTGGTGTTATTTGAGTCCTAGGCCAAGAATAAATATGCAAATCAAGAAAGTTGGTGAAAAGTCAGACGTTGTGCTTTCGTAACATAAAAAAAAAGTTACATATAGTGATACTTGTTTTATATTTTTAGGTGTCATGGCGTCAGTATGGGACTTGTACGATTCATTTAATGCACCGGAACAGCCACAGGTGGAAGCCGTGGTGGAAACGGTCAGGCGGCCAGAGAGTGTGGCCAGCAACAAATCCAGCATGAGCCAAAGAAATTTATCCGTGGTGTCTATGGATGTGACAGGTATGTTGTTTCCAATTCAAGGTGAAATGACCTCTGCGATGACCTGTTACCACAAGGCTCCTCCTCCTATATATTAAAAATGTTGTCAGTGTGGGGATTAATAGTTTGTGTGTGATTTTATCCAGAGCATGAGCAAAAAGACAAACCTATTGATCAGGTCCAGGATTGATGTTCTGGCGTTGCTTTAAAGGAGAACTATGGGGTTAAGGCTTTTCCCCATAGTTCTCCTTTAAGAGAACTATGAGGTAACCTTTTTATCCCATAAGTCTCTTTAGGGTCACAGGAGGACATATACTGAGACGCTGCAGTATACCGCGAGCTGCTGCTCGCAGTATACTGAGATGCCACAGCTGAAGCGGATCCCAACAATTGTGCCGGGATCCACCCAGCTGCATGACTGACAGCTGGCTCTGCCTATCTAGAGGCAGAGCCAGCTGTACCCGCCCCCTCCCCCGTCCGTTCCGCCAGTCAGCGCTGGCAGGGAGGGGGGAATTCAGCCCCTCCCCTGTCACGGCAGAGAGCTGTGACAGGATCGAGAGGTGAGCGAACGCCAGAATGTGTTCTCTCATCTCCCGATCTACTGAGCCGACCTGTGACAGTCTCATTGTCACAGGTCGGCTAGAACTATGAGGTGAGTGAAAAGCACTCACCTCATAGTTCTCCTTTAAAGTTCACTAATGAGGGCAGATGTGCCCAGCAGATGACAAAGTGATCACAGCTGATTGTTACGATTGATTTTTGTGAATCTTAGATTTTGTGTAAAGCTGACCATACACCTTACAATTATCTGCAGATTTTCTATGGTCAGATAGAAAAGGTGCAACAGATTCCTCCATCTACGCTAAAGTGTGTGGATGGAGTAATCTCCACTTGGGCCAAGCTTCCGTAATCTTGCTAGTCGGCCCCGCTGGCTATCAAGACAAAGTAAATTGTGGTGTACAGATCCTGAGTATTGGGGTGAAGTAGTAACAATAAAAAAAGAGAGCAGTTCGGGCTTTTTAGGCACCAAATGACAAGTCCAAAAAAAATAGAAAGATTGTATATATCGTAAAATATATGATTTAGTTATACAAAAGATTAAAAAGTAAATATATTTAAAAATGCACAAGATACGTGAAAATTGAAGACGACCTCCTAACACTCATCAATTTCCCAAAATAGAGGTTATAATGAACGTGATCGCAAGATCCAATAACATGATTAAAGTTTAGTCAATACGATAGGATAATGCCATTAATGGTATAGATAATTTATAGTTAAAAAAAAGTACAGTCCATTATACAATATTGCACATAACCTCAAATGGAACCATATAGATGGGTAATAATGCGATGATCGCAATGCTCTACGCGTTTAGCGCCACACAACGCTTCTTCAGGAGGAGGAGGTGGTCCCCTCAGTGCGAGATCATCAAATGCATAAACCGAAAATTAGGGCGAGTCAGGGAGACAAACAGTCCCAGGGTGGTGGAGAATAAAGGGCCAGTCAGGAGCTGCTCATAAGAAGAATTGTTGGAAAGATAATTGAGGAATAATCCTCATGCCCAAGGTAGGTCCATCAATCGAAAGACACGAGGGGAGAGAGTCTATTAGTGCAGTGAAACCTCCTAATAAAGCCTGCTGGTGAACTCCAGCACCCAACGCCGCCGGTACGTGTGGGGCCGTGTCCACACACTGCAGTGTGTGGCACTTTTTCCATCTGACCCTAGAAAATCTGCAGATAATTGTAAGGTATATGACCAGCTTAATTATAGCCTGCCATTTAACTTTCCGGTGACATAGACTTTTTTTAATTTTTCAGATATGTTCTCAAGTACCGTCACAGATTTGGACAAGTTGTCTGTTTCTTGGGTAACTGACGAGGCTGAACCAGATCCAGATGTCATTTTAACATCAGAGAAGTTTCAGCAAGATTTGTTCATCATGGAGAGAGTGGTGGTGGAGAACATATACCAGCCAAAGCTGGCAGCTTACCGGCAGTTGCCAGTAATCATAGGTGTGTTGACTGTGTCAGAATCTGTCATTCTACTCTCCTAAAGGTGCCCATACACCTTGCGATTATCGTGGGAAATCCCGCAATCGTAGATAATCGCAAGGTGTATGGAAGGCGTGCGACCTCTGCTACTGTACGGTCGCATTACTTTTGTCTTGCAAGCATGTTCGAAAACCCGCCGAGAATCGTACCATTGTTGGCGGGTTTATGGCATGCTCAATAGACAAATGCCGAACGGGACGGTGTGTGCAAGCGCACACTGCCCGTTCAGCATTGCAGTCATCGGAAGCCCGCCCCTCAGGGGGGCTGGCTTGCGATGATCGCAAGTACGATCTGCCTGTCCAAGATGGGCAGATTATACGTTTTGTTAATTACCTTACAACCATCGCAAGACAAAAGTCTTGCGATGGTTATAAGGTCTATGGCCAGCTTAAGATGTTTCCCAAAGATACCAATCACTGCAACAGCTGAACTCCGGCCTTTTCCTTCAGTCTGTACCGGCTCCTCTCCTGGACTGAAATGGCTTCCTCCTGATATCACTGCACACTCTGAGCTTCTCACAATGTGCATTAGAAGCTGCAGCAAGTAAGACAGAGCTCCGCCTCATTTCCTGGTTGCAGGATGTCCAACATCATCTTGCTCTCTTTTCCCCAGGTGGCTGTCCCTGGCCTGTGCCTTTTTTTTTATTCATTGGATTTCAGTTTTTGAATCATGGAGGCTCAGCATCACACGTGGACATTTGTTTACAAGATCACAGATTAAACGTCCACATCAGGACAGAAGATTTTAGTAGAGTGAGGAAGCTTTAGAACCTCTGTCACTTCCTGTAATTACTGATCATTCACACGGCTGGCCATAGAGTGGAAAAAATGTGCTGTTGATCCGTGTTTTTCAGCTCCCTGGCTGCCCTGTGACATGTTTCTATTGCAGCTGGACAGCGCTGTGCCCATTGCGGTAACTGTGATGCCACCTGCAAAACGCAACCATTGATGTGAATGGGACCTCACCGCAACTGCATGGCAAACCCTTGGCATGTGGTTGTGGCACAATAGTTCCATGTAAAGCCCCCCCTTAGGCTAGGTTCACTCCTAGGCGAACCCTGTCCACGCGGCAATCCGCGCGGTTTTGTGCACGATTGCTGCACGGTCGGGAGTCGCCAAGGTGTGAACCGATCGCGCTGTGGGTGCCATTTTGTTTCTAATGGCACCCCAGTCGCGCTGGCGGATCGCGTGGTTTCAGTGCATTGTGTGCCTTGTACCTTTTTTTTAGCGATTGCTGCGTGAATGTCACTCCATTGAAATCAATGGGGACGCGCGACAATCTCTCTGTGCATCCACGCGTCCCGGGTGTCGTGCAGTGTAGTGCAGGTGTGAGCCTAGCCTCAGGATAAAAAAATTAAAAAAGCATTCAGAAGGTGGCAGCATTGCCTCCTGAATGTCTGGAAACCGCTGCTCTACCACCCTCTGAGAAGACGTCCTCCATGGTGAACCACTTTTCAGAGGAGGGTGAAGTCCACTGTTCGTGTGAATGACCCCTCAAAATGTCCCCAACAGGGAGATAAAAAACAATAAAGATGTAACTGAGGTTCCTCACTTAGCAAAGCTTAAAAAAAGTTTTAGGTAGACTATATGAAGGAAACGGGTTGGGTAGCAGTCCACAACCAGGAGCTACATGTTCAAGTGACCACACTGCCATTGTATACCGGCCATGGAAAGGCGACATTACGTCCTGATTACCAGATGTTCCGGGGGCCAGAGTTGTTAAAGGAGAACTATGGGGTTAAGGCTTTTCCCCATAGTTCTCCTTAGGGTAACGGGAGGACACAAACTAGCGTCCTCCCGTCACCCTAGGCTCAGTATGCGGTATACTGAGACGCCGCAGTATACCGCGAGCTGCTGCTCGCGGTATACTGAGACAGCGCAGCTGAAGCGGATCCCGACAAATATGCCGGGATCCGCCCAGCTGCGTGACTGACAGCTGGCTCTGCCTATCTAGAGGCAGAGCCAGCTGTACCCGCCCCCTCCCCCGTCCGTTCCGCCAGTCAGCGCTGGCGGATCGAGGAGGGGGGAATCCAGCCCTTCCCCTGTCACGGCAGAGAGCCGTGACAGGATCGAGAGGTGAGCGAACGCCGGTATGTGTTCCCTCACCTCCCGATCTACTGAGCCGACCTGTGACAGTCTCATTGTCACAGGTCGGCTAGAACTATGAGGTGAGTGAAAAACACTCACCTCATAGTTCTCCTTTTAAACATTTGTGGCAGAAGATGGAGGACTATAAAGGTAATCACTTGCCATACGTTATACTGCAGGAGAAAGGTGAGACTTTTTTTTATTTACATACACTTTAAGGTAATATATCAAGCCCAGACTGTCAAACTAATCACCTGTTTCGCCATTTGGAAAGGGATTATTTCATGTAGACTTGCCTTTCTGTTGCAGCCAATATTCTAATCAATGAAAAGTGCCATGTATTTTACAGATCCGGACTCTACCAGTGACACAGAGGTCATAGCCAAGGTGACATCTCCCAGTTTAGATCGACTGTGGTCCTTTGTGTGTGACACAACGAAGGGACACAACGTCAGCAGCACATCGTGGAATAAGAAAAACCCGGTTAGTAGAACCAACCCTATGCTGATGTCCTTGATGTGTGATACATTCTGACTCTTCTATGTTTACGCCTTGTTCCTCCATTTATCTATTTTATTCATTTCTCAGGATCTCCTGGCCGTCGGCTATGGGCAGTTTGGCTTCAAAGAACAAAAGGGGGGTCTGGCTTGTTGCTGGTCACTGAAGAACACAACAGTAAGAAACAAATGATTAGATCTGATTGTTTATTCCAGATGAGGGCAATCCGTTCCTTTATACCAGGGGTAGCCAAACTGCGGCCCTCCAACTGTGCTGGAACTACAAATCCCATAAGGCACTGCAAGATGCTTACAGCCACAGACATGACCCCCGCAGACAGATGCATCCTGGGATTTGTAGTTTCACCACAGCTGGAGTGCTGGCGTTTGGCTATCCCTGCTTTATACCGTCTCCTGCTACCTGTGTATGAGGAGCACTGTAACCTTTCGAGTTCCTGGCTGCATCGGCCCATCCGCAGAGAATACGGAACTCAAGTCATTGCCTGCAGTTAATGGGAATGTGTGGTGGTTTTGCATATATTTTCTTTCTTTTAATTATTACGTTATGTTGCATAAAAAACTAATTTTCAACCAGTGGATGGAGCGCTGAGATTTTTTCACATGTTTACGTGTCCGTTCTTCACTATTTGCTAAAATAGGCCTGTTCTTAACAGACCCCAATAGCTCAAGCTAAAATGTACACGTGTAAGTCATGGCGGTGGTACAGTTGTCAAAAACACTCCTGATATGTGATTGGGCATACGTTTAACAATACATTAACATGGGGATGGTGTATGAGTGCATCATGAAGTCAGTTGATGGGTTGTATCAGTTTTAAGAGGCAGTTTAGCTGAGAAAAATTGAAAAAAGCCAAAGCATACCAGATGGTATAGAACAGTGGTTCTCAACCTGGGGGTCGGGACCCCTTTGGGGGTCGAATGACGATTTGCCAGGGGTCGCCTAGCGGCTTCCGGCCACCCAGGAGAGAAGCGCTTTCTCTGATCTTTTTTTTTCAGTCAGAAAAGAAAAAAGACTTTCTCATCGAGCAGACTAAACCTTTCCAGGATAAAGTTTTTTTTTTTCTCGACAGGGTTAAAAGTAAACCTGCCGCTCCATGTGCACAGTAAGAGGGGATAGCAGTCTTCCCCTCTCACCTGTCACAGAAGTTCCAGCACAGTGCTGTGCTAGGACTCCTGTATTGGAGGTGACAGGGTCAATAAAGAGAACCTGTCACCTCCAATTGCTATTACAGAGGAGCTTGTTACCTCTGTGTGATAGCAATGAAATTAAGTGGAAAAAAAATAGATTAAAAAATTATTAAGGAAATAAAAATAAAAAAAAGCGCTTAAAAAGAAATAAGAAACAAATTATTAAAAAATAAGAAAATTATAAAAAATAAACAATAATAAGGTGAGAATCCTCCTCAGCCCTCTCCTAGCGCAGCAGTGTCAGTTCTCCCGGCACGCCGCCAGATGTCGCTGCATCCCTAAATTCTACCGTTGGGGGTCACCACAACTTGGCAAATGTTACCAAGGGGTCCCGGCCCTAGAAAGGTTGAGAACCACTGGTATAGAACATCATCATTTGTAGTAAGATAAATTCAAGTAAACAAATATAAAAGAATGACATTGTAGCTACAAATGCCCACCTGGGTCAGGCACATCACAGTATGATAAATGGAGGCAGTTGCATCCTAAATGTCAAATAAACACTCCACTCTAGGATCTCCTAGCCAGAGGAGGAGAGTACTATAGACGACAACAATAAGTATATGATCTGTAAGGATGACCCACTATTGGGTGTATCGGGAAGGTCTCCTGCCACTATTGCCACATTTTGGAGTCCCTACCCCATCCTCAGCTGAACACTGTCATGTGTGGTGTGTGTTTTCTTTTTTTGGGGGGGGGGCGTATGACATCATCCACCTAGGAAAGCTCTAGTATTATCCAACTGCAGCAAGAAGATGGCAAAGGACCAAATGTGTGTGTGTGTGTGTGTGTGTGTATACCTTGTTGGGTTGTGACGGGCACTATCCTTTTTCCCTAAAGAGGGAGGTGACAGTATCCCTTAAAGTGCGTTATTGTTGTCACATGTTCTTATTACTACTTGATGGGTTTTTGTTTTTTTAAGTGGCCAGAGAGGATATTCCACTGTGAAAGTGGGGTCACAGCCGTGGACTTTTCAGCAACCCGTCCAAATCTTCTGGCTGTTGGGATGTATGATGGCACGGTGGCAATTTACGATGTACAGAAGAATGATGATGTCCCAGTACTAGGCAGCAGGTATGGCCAAATGTCTGTATATTAAAGGGGACTGTGGACCTTTTTATTCATTTTAATATACACGAGAAGAAAATAAAAAAAAAGAGCTTAGCATGGAACTCCAAGTGCCTCCCCAGTTCTGCTTTAATGCAAATAAATGTTAATATTTAATGTTTTGAAAATGTTACTATGTATGTAGAATATGTAATAATATAGGTATATGAGATGTCAGTCTGCTTACTGGTGGTGCCTTGTTGACCTTCTTATGTCAATATAAGTCTACTAGATGGGGCTTGTGGGAAAACCACTGGAATCTCCCGGACCTAGACAAACCACGTGTCGCTCTTGGGTAAACACCTTCAAGAACTTTTAGTGGCTGTGCCGACCAAGGCCGATATTACAGCCTTTCCTTCTAGACCAGACATGAATTCCCTGGTGGACAGGATTGAGGGGGCTCTCACAAATAAACTGAGGTGGTACACCAGAAAGATTGCTTTAGAGCCTAGGATCACAGAGGTAGAGGCTGTTTGCTGGGCGTCCAGCTTTATCCTGCAGTAAAACTATAATGAACCATCATATAGGTAAAATGCATGTTATGGAGATGGTCTTCCTGACATCCAGCAGTGTGTTACACATGAGTAATGTCTTCCTTTGGGATGATGGGTGTTTATGAGACTTTGTACTGTTGCTTTATGTAAAAGTACTTTGTATTTATGCTTTATGTCTCTTCCATTACCTTCCATCAGTGATAACCTCCATAAACACACATGTCCGGTGTGGCAGTTAAAGTGGATCGAGCAGGATCACAACAGCCAGGGGGAGGATAATGGAGAGATTCTGGTGTCCATATGTGGCGATGGCAGGATAACAAGATGGCAGATCAGGAAAGGGCTGGAGTGTCGCGGTAAAGGGAATTATTATATCTTAAATGGAACTCCAACATTATTTTTAAAGCTCTTCCTTTTATCTTCGAAATATTTCCCTTTTAGATGTATGCAGCAATCCTTAGAAAGTCTTCTTCCTAGAGTATTACCTCTAATGTACTTGAGGCTGCGTGACATTAAATGTTGCACAACCATTTCCTGTCCTGGATGGCTGACAAATTCAGTCCACCCTGTCAAATTCACCCCCCCCCCCCACAACCTGGGTGGTTCCAGAGACTACAAGGGTGATGTTAGTACATGACTAATGCTGGCCATACACCCATATGTTGACCTTTGGAATGTTAGTTTGATTTTCTTATAGTTAACAGGTGAAATTGATGATTGTTTTCGACCGCAGTCATGAAAACAATCAAAGGAGCCAGAGAGAAAATTTTGCTCTAATGAAATTCTAACAGTGATTGTGGTTTTCATTCAAAAAACTCCATTCATTCAAAAATCAAACGTTGGTGTTATCGAGTGTTCTGATGAGATTTTTCATTTGAAAGTTTGTAGAAAAATCTACCCGTGGCCAGCTTAATGCAATTAACGGGCATTACTGGTGGCCGAGTCATTTTCTTTAATGCTTGCCTAATGAATTGATGGCATTGCTGCCCCCCCCCCCCACCCTTGGGAACACCCCA
>NW_017306898.1:918084-948962 GCF_000935625.1 Nanorana parkeri | reverse complement strand
CTTGGGTACACTCTCATGTCAGAAGGTGTCGGCGCTTACCTGGGTGGATGATGTCACTGCACATCATGTTTGGGCATGGTGAATAAACACGTAGGTCAGAGCGCTGTTAAATGGTGGAGGTCACTTGGTCCCCCATATCTGAGAGCTCTGATTTATTACCACAACAAAGCGAGCGCTAGTGTGTGGCTGAGTGGGGAGGCAGCCAGGGAGTTTGAATGAGTGAGTATACCTTGCTGGGGGGTGAGCTTTCAGAAGGCATTCTTACTATGTCCTGAGTGGGCAAAGTGACAGTGTCTCCTTAATCTCACAACCTGGCGAAGAACTGGTATCCAATATTGATCTCCAACTCTGATCTCCAACACCGATCTTCAAAACTGATCTCCAACATTGATCCCCGACACCAATCTCCAACACCGAACTTTAACTCTGGTCTCCATCACTGATTCCCAACCCTGGTCTCCATCACTGATTCCAAACCCTGGTCTCCATCACTGATTCCCAACCCTTGTCTCCATCACTGATTCCCAACCCTGGTCTCCATCACTGATTCCCAACCCTGGTCTCCATCACTGATTCCCAACACCTGTCGTCTCCACTAATTATTCCCAACCCTTGTCTCCATCACTGATTCCCAACCCTGGTTTCCATCACTGATTCCCAACCCTGGTCTCCATCACTGATTCCCAACCCTGGTCTCCATCACTGATTCCCAACCCTGGTCTCCATCACTGATTCCCAACCCTGGTCTCCATCACTGATTCCCAACCCTGGTCTCCATCACTGATTCCCAACCCTGGTCTCCATCACTGATTCCCAACCCTGGTCTCCATCACTGATTCCCAACCCTGGTCTCCATCACTGATTCCCAACCCTGGTCTCCATCACTGATTCCCAACCCTGGTCTCCATCACTGATTCCCAACCCTGGTCTCCATCACTGATTCCCAACACTGGTCTCCATCACTGATCCCCAATTCTGGTCTGCAACACTGATTCCCCCCAACTCTGGTCTCCATCACTGATCCCCAACACTGATATCTAGCACTGTGTTAGATTGATGGCGGCTCTTAATTTGAATAAACCTCTTATTGATCTTCCGTATAATGTGGCAATGTAATACATGGGATATGAACAAGCCATTTATTCCATTTATTTAAATACATTAATTTGTTATGTTTTTTTTTCTTTCCTGGCAGAACTGATGAAATTAAAGCGTACAGGAAGTGGCCGATCGAAAAAATCGTCAGGAGAGAAAGAAAAGAAAGGGGAAGCATTAATCTCTCGGCAGGCTCCTGGGATGTGTTTCGACTTCCTTCCTGTGGTATGATGTGTGAAGAAATTAGTGATGTTTCCCATAGCAACCAATCAAATACTTGATTATGTAATATGATTTGATGCCATGGACAAAGATGTCTGCTCAGTGTCCTTGCTGGGATACAGATCTAGGATGCCAGTGCTGCGAAGCTGAACTGACTGCATCATTTCTACATTGCTACAGAGGCCCCAGCTGCCCCATGTTTGTATTCATTAGGTCCTATATCTTGCTCTAAACAAGAGCTTGTCATGAAAAGCCTCTTGTTTACAGAGCTCAGTAGCTCAAGATGATATCTGACCACACAAGTGAATGATTCATCCCAGTGACCCAGTTGGCAGGTCTGAATGCAAGCAGCTTTTGCTGTGCTGTTTTTGTTTCTAGCTGCCCTATAGTGCTCTGTGTATCACTTGTCCTTTATTAAATGTTCAGATGTGAAACAAAGATTGTACAGATATAGTCAAAATGGATATAAAATATCAAAGTTTCAAAAATGATAAACTAAATAAAAATATAAAATTTACCCAAAATATATGTATGTGTATCTAGTTCGAGTGCAGCTTCCTCTGTCTGGGTTCTTGTGGGTACACTGTTCTCCCAGTCATCCAGAGGAAGTATATGTCGCCCAATCACCCTAAAGAAGTTGGGACTTGCTCACACAGTCACGTTGTAGCACACCCCTCCAGCATCAAACCTTGTGTGCTTAGTATTTCCAAGGGTGATTTATAAGGAAACCTACAAAACCAAACCAAAGGATTTTCTGCACAAATGGTGCACTTTGGTTTTGTAGTCACCCAATGATCTAACTGACTTTAGACAGAGCTGAGAGGAGGATAAAGAGGCTAGGATTGAATAGAGGGGATAGACCAAGAACATATGAAAAGAGAGTGAAGGGGGCCAGGGGATGATGTCATCAGTGTGATGATGTAACCTTTGACTCTTCTGGGGACACCAAGCATGAAAGCAGTTTCACATGGCAATTCCTAACCTTCGCATTCATGTGGCTCCGCAGCTGGTGTTCCTACCACCAATAAGTTGCAATTGGTGAGGGTGCTCTCTGCACACCTTTCAGCAGTCCCGGCCAGTAGAGAAGAGGTGCTTGCAGTAACTCCCACGGATGGCACCGTGTAATGCACAAAGTAGAAAAAGTAGGTTACCAGCACTCAAAGTAATTTCAAATACTTTGAGTGCTGGGGCCACGCAGGGTCCCTTCCTCAGGGCAAAAGATCACATCTTTTGCCCTGAGGAAGGGACCCTGCGTGGCCCCAGCACTCAAAGTATTTGAAATTACTTTGAGTGCTGGTAACCTACTTTTTCTACTTTTTCCTACCACCAATAAGGCAATTTGCAGCAGAGGGGTGGACTAACGCATTATGGAATGCCATGATGAAAAACAGAAGCTCTGGGCAGGTAGCCTACATATGCATTTCTAAGGTTCAAATCCATGTTTGACACAAATACATATTTAATGCTACAACCAAATCTGTTTTGATTGGCATCATGGAGTGATGGGTAGAGAACAATAAAAAGATTTTGTGTTCTATTCTAGGACTCAAATATTTACCTCGCTGGCACAGAAGAAGGTCACATACACAAGTGTTCCTGCTCCTACAATGAACAGTTTCTGGATACCTACAAGGCCCATAAGGTGAGATTTCTTGTTACTACATCCTGGATGTAGGATCACCTCCAGCCTCATGTCCTGTAATTCAGAACTTAATGACTTGGATACAGTCTTTCTACATGAAGTTGTCATGAGACTATAGTACAAATGTCCAGTAAAAACCGAGTAAGCACGCATGTCCAGGGAAAAAGTATACACATGTCCTTTTCATTGCTGCTTATTACATCAGAATTTACAAGTGTTACTGCCGAAGAGTAAAAGATCTTAAATGTAATGGAAAAGTTGTCACCATATAAAGCATTTTGAGAGCCAAATACGTATAAAGCTCACCTTGCTACCACTCCCAGCAGTGGCTCAGCTTCCCTTCCTAACAATATTTCTTAAATGGCTTTTAGATTCACTTATAGATTCCCACACTTATTCTTCATTCCACTATTACTTACATTGTCTTGTATTGCTTCTAGAGACTCATAAATTAATATATTCTTCTGTTCTAGGATCCCCTATCTCTTCCAGGTTCCTTTACTTCTATTAGATTCTGATATTTTAGGGATCCCCTATCTTTTCTGGATTCCTGTATTAATAATAGATTCCTTTATTTTAGGATCTCTTATCTTTTCCACATTCCTATATTATTTCTGATTCCTATATCCTAGGTACCCCTATCTTTTCCAGATTCCTATATTCTTAGTTCTCCTATCTTTTCCAGATTCCAGTATTATTAATAGATTGCTATATTATAGGTACCCCTATCACTTCCAGATTCCTTTATTATTAATAGATTCTTATGGTCTAGGTTCCCCCTATTTCTTGCACATTCCAGTATTATTAAATATTAATACTGTGTCACTATTACTTACATTGTCTTGTATTGCTTCTATAGTCCCAGAATGTTAATGGATACCTATGACGTAGGGTCCCCTATTTCTTTCAGATTCCTTTATTCTAGGTTCTCCTATCTCTTTCAGATTCCTGTATCATTCATAGATTTATATAGTCTAGGGCCCCCTATTTCTTCCCTATCCTTTATTATTAATATATTCCTATAGTGTAGGATCCTCTATCTATTACAGATTATTTTGATTCTATTTGACTCCTATATTCTTGCTTCCACTATCTCTTCTAGATTTCTGTATTAATAATAGATTCCCTTAGTCTAGGGTCCCCTATCTCCTCCAGATTCCTGTAATATTAATAGATTCCTATAGTCTAGGGTCCCCTATCTCCTCCAGATCACAGTATTATTAATAGATTCCTATATTCTAGGTCCCCAATCTCTTCCAGATTCCTGTATTATTAATAGATTCTTACAGTCTAGGTCCCCAATCTCTTCCAGATCACAGTATTATTAATAGATTCCTATATTCTAGGTCCCCAATCTCTTCCAGATTCCTGTATTATTAATAGATTCTTACAGTCTAGGTCCCCAATCTCTTCCAGATCACAGTATTATTAATAGATTCTTATAGTCTGGGTCCCCTATTTCTTCCAGGTTCCTGTATTAATAATAGATTCCATTAGTCTAGGGTTCCCTATTTCTTCCAGATCACAGTATTATTAATAGATTCCTATATTCTAGGTCCCCAATCTCTTCCAGATTCCTGTATTATTAATAGATTCTTACAGTCTGGGTCCCCTATTTCTTCCAGGTTCCTGTATTATTAATAGATTCCTATGTTCTAGGGTCCCCTATCTCTTCCAGATTCCTGTATTAATAATAGATTCCTATATTCTAGGTTCCCTATCTCTTCCAGATTCCTATATTATTAATAGATTCTTATAGTCTGGGTCCCGTATCTCTTCCAGATTCCTGTACTGAATGAGACATCTTACAGTCTGATACCAAATCACTTACTAATGTTTCTATCTATATCATTAAAAAATGACACATGAGTTTGATGATGCCATTATGGAGAAAGGCAAGGCCCTGTTCTTAGAAAATTGGATTTTCCTTCCACTAATTGAGAACGATTTATAGGTTGTCTGTCTTCTACAAGGCTGATTTCATTTCAAAAGTTATTTGTGAGTCAGTTTAACCCATAAGAAGGGGGGAAGTGTGCTATGAGGCTTTTTTTGTTTCCCTCATGATTGGCACACATTGTTACCCTACATGTAAACATACCTATTCAGCGGTTATACAACTGTAATGAAAATGATTCAACCCCCATTGCAAATCAGGTTCATTGGCAAAATGTACTGACTTTCAGTTGTTTGCAATGAAGAAATCAAACAAAAGCAATGGAAATAGGTCAACACAGCGACTGTTTCAAGTGGTTTCCACAAATTCAACTGAAAATGTAACTTTTAATGACTTCTGCAGTCACAAAATGACTCAACCCCTTCATGGGAAGCATCTTTAGTACATAGTAGAGCTCACTTTTGCAAACGAGATGCACAGCCAGACACCAGCTTCTGGCAATGTTCCTAAAGAATCTTAGCCCATTCCTCATGAGCAATGGCCTCCAGTTCACTAATATTCTTGGGTTTGCGTGCTGCAACCGCCTTCTTCAAATGCCACTAGAGATTTTCTATGGGGTCCAAGTCAGGTGACTGTGATGGCCACTGTAGAATCTTCCAGGACTTCTTCTGCAGCCAGGCCTTGGTGGAATTTGAGGTATGCTTGGGATCATTGTCCTGTTGGAAGGTCCAAGGATTTCCTGATTCTTCATTGAATCCATCTTGCATTCCGCATGCTGCAGGTTCCCAGTGCCAGAGGATGCAAAGCAGCCCCAGAGCATTACCGAGCCACCAACTGCTTAACTGTAGGCAGATTGGTCTTTTCAGTGTATGCTTCATTCTTCTTCCTGCAGACATACCGCTGAGCCATAACGCTGAAAAGATCCAGTTTTGTTTCATCGCTCCACAGAACAGAATCCTAGAGGGCCCTTGTGCAGCTTCACTTTGTACACAAATTTTTTTTATTTTTAAAAATCTTTTTTTTTTCTTTTTTTTTCGAGCCCGTGGAACGTGCATCAAAAACAAACCCCTGTGAACAAAAAAAGTGAATCGTGAAATCACAACACACGTAAAAAAGTGCACAGTGGGTGCTGGGTCCTTCAATAAAGAAGCAAGCACAATTTCCCGACCGCCCGGGGCGCAAGGCTCCTGCCAGGGGTTGAGACGACTATGGTCCACCAACCCGAAGACCAGTGGACCCCGATCCTTCGGACCTGCCGAAAACAGGTCCCACAAGTACTAGGTTGGGGGGATCTCCAGAAGAGAAACCCCCCAGAGGCGGGAGAAGGCAGAGAACCCTTTATAAGGGCACAGAATCTCCTCCCCAACGTCAGGAAAAGGCCCCGAAGGTACCTGCACCCTCAGTCTCTGTGGGTCAAATTTCAATCAAAAATGTGCCAATTGTGCATTAAGTGCAATAAATAAATCTAAAGTGCCAGTGCACCTCGCTGACAGGCCTTAGGGGCCGGAGTGCAAAAATATTGCCCCGGACTAGCCATAAGGCCAAGAGGCGTTGTGCAGAGAAATGCAATAGTGCCGTGTCCATGTGCACAGTGAATCACTTGTGGGGTCCCACACACTAGTAATTTTCTGAGCACCCCTGGGACACCACCCCCAGGGGGCACAGCACCGCGGGCTCTGCCGCCCCTTAACCCTCCAGCCAGACCAAGCAAGCACCCATTCCCATCAGAAGGGAGGCACCTTCAGAGATCCCTCCGCCGGAGCCCACCCATTGCAAAGGGTCGAAACCTCATCCAGCACCTACCAATTACGCCAGGAATTACTAAGCCGCCATCTACCCTCTCTCTTAAGGCGACGGCGGCCGTTCTGTTCCCGACAACTGATAAGAACAGATACTACACTTGATCTTAGCCAAATGGTGCATCTGCCACTGTTACTAGTTATCAATACAGAGCAAGAGCAGGGCAGGGAAGGGCAAAGGTAGAGACCGTGGCAGGGCATCTCACTTTTGGAGATGCAAGACATAATATCTAAGCTCCTGGGCTGACCCATATCTCAAGACTATACTGCCCAGATCTATTCATCTGTTATAAGCGTATGTGTATTCAGTTTATGACTGTAGCCAATTGCTTACAATAATACGAACAAACAATACTGTCTGCATGTCTAAATGTCTCTTTATATTTCAGGGTCCGGTCTATAAGCTGGTATGGTCTCCCTTCTGCCCAGACGTGTTCCTCAGTTGCTCAGCAGATTGGTGTATACACTTATGGCGTCAGGACATCCTGAAACCCATCCTAACGTTCTCAGCCACTACAAACGCTGTGCATGACATCATGTGGTCTCCAACCTCACCGCTGGTGTTTGGAGCAGTGAATGAGGATAGGGTGGAGATCTGGGATTTGGATGTCAGCATGTGAGTCATCAATTAATAATTGTTTAGGACATGTTCTTTTAAAGATTGTTTTTTTAGAGTTTAAATAATGTAAATAATTTGCATACATAACAATCCAGAAAACAGCATACAATGCAAGTCTCCCCCCACATCACACGCCAAATACAAGCCCCCATGTGAAAACAGTGTAAATGTAGAGCTGACTTCCAACCTGCAAGCCACCATATGTAGAGTGAGGCAGCCGATTGTTCGTTTACAAGTGAACTCAGCGATGCCGCCGGGATCACATGTAAATAGTCTGCAGCCTCCCCTCCCCCCAGCACTTACCTCTCTCCTCGCTGGCTCCGTCCCCCGGGCTGCGCCGCCGAGTCTGTCTCCTCACTGCAGGGAGCAGAGCGGAAGGGTTAAAAGTAACCCGGCCGCTCCGTGTAGACAGTGAGGGGAGAGCTGTGCTCTTCCTTTCTCACCTGTCACAGGAGTTCCAGCACAGTGCTGTGCTAGAACTCCTATATTGGAGGTGACAGGGTCAATAAAGAGAACCTGTCACCTCCAATCGCTATCACACAGGGGATTGTTTTCTCCTGTGTGATAGCAATAAAGTTAGGTGGAAAAAAACAATTGATTAAAAAATTAAATAAAAATTAAAAACAAATATGAAATAATTAAATAAAAAGGTGATTAAAAAGTAAAAAACAATAAGAAACAAATTATTAAAAAATAAGAAAATAATTATAAAAAATAAACAATAATAAGATTTAAAAAATTATAAAAAAGTAAATAAGGTAAATAAAAATCTAAAAAAAAATGACATTGGCGTATTGCGGAACCTTGTCTTGGGGCGGCAGGGAGATTAAATCCGGTCCTGGTTGTATAGGGAATTTCCTATTTATTTATAGCCCGCTTTTGCTACCAGCTCTTCAGTCATATTTCTTGTATATTTTCTCTATTGTCCATCGAGGGACACAGCTCTGGATAATTTGAGACATAGGGTTATGGCGCTGCCTCTGGGAGAAAATCCATTTCTCCTAGAGGCAGCGGCATAACCCTATATGTCTCGAATTATCCAGAGTTGTGTCCCTCAATGGACTCTGAGAAAAGGATTTTACTGTAAGAACAAACTCCTATTTTTAATTCACACGACAGGTTCTCTTAAGCATGAAATAGTGACTTTACACAGTGACAGCCTCTCTCTATACACATGTGATTATTGTCCCCCAACTTTTTGTTTTGTACAGATTAGACCCGATCATTGTGAGTTCTGCCAAACCGGGAGTGAGACTCACAACGCTGCTATTTGCAAAGAACACAAACTGCGTCCTGATAGGTGACAGCAATGGACAAGTTAGTGTGTACACGCTTAGAAATGTGTCAAGTTTGGATACACCAAAGGTGAGATTGTTTTTTTGATTATTTAAAGCTAAACTCCGGCCTCCCCTCCAGTCTTTCACGGTTGTAGCGGCTCCTCTCCTGGACTGAAATATCTTCCTCTGATGTCACTGCACGCTGCGAGCTTCTCACAATGTGCATTAGAAGCTGCAGCAAGTCACATAGAGCTCCGCCTCAATTCCTGGCTGGAGGATGTCCAGCCGTTTTTTCCCCAGCCTGACTCTCTCGGGCCCCGCCCCTTTCATTGATTGGATTTCTGTTCTTTCAATCATGGAGGCTCAGTATTATTACTTCGGATGGTCTGCATGCAATCTGAAGATGTTTCGGAGACACAAAGGTGTCACCTTGAGTAAAGGGACTTTCGTGTCTCAGAAATGTAACTGGTGGTATGTCCAATTTTTGTAATTGAAATTTTTGCATCCATAATCGCGGCAACTAAATAGAATTTTTATTCTTGGAGTTTTTTCCTTATGGATATCACAGCATTACCTGGCCGAGGACCCTCCACCAAGCAAGGCATTATAGGTGTGGGACAGATGGTATATGAGGTTTTTATTGCTTTCTGAGCCCCTGCTAAGCAAAGTCACCCTCTCTATTGGTCCTGGTGACTAGGCATGCACCCATACCGTTTTTTTCCGGTATCAAGTACGAGCACCGATATTGTTTTCTCTGTACTCGCCAATACCGATGTCATGTGCCCGATTATCAGGAAGTCGGGCGGCAAATCATGACCTGTCGCCCGCTTCCTGATTGCCTGGGAAGCCGGTGTTCTATCGAAAGAACACCGGATTCATTTGCTGAGGCTGCCTGGCTTCCTGACCAATCAGGAAGCCGGGCGGCGGGTCATGAGGTGCTCCGATAAGATGAAATGCTCCCATACTTTCCAGCGGTACTGAAACTTCCAGATCTCCCTATGACCGGCAGTGCCGAGGGAGCATGGAGCCGGATTCCTTTCCAATCAGGAAGCCGGGTGGCACGTAATGAACCGGCTTTCTGATCGGATAGTAAGCCGGCTTCACTTGTTTCTAGGCAGCCTGGCTTCCTGACCAATCAGGAAGCCGGGAGACGTGTTATTACGGGCCGGCCAGTTTCCTGCTTGGGAAGAAATCCGGCTCCATGTTCCCTCGGCACTGCTGGTCAGAGGGAGATCTCCCTCTGCCCGGAAGTTCCAGTATCGGAGGTAATCGCCCAAATATTCGGTATCAGCACCAATACCAATACTAGTATCGGTGCATCCTTACTGGTGACCATTGTCAAGAGAGAGATAATACAACATTTTTCGTTGTTACCACAACAGTAATAGAAAGGAAATCATCTTATGGTGACGGTGACCCTGGGTGACAGCTATTTCCTTCACTTCCTGTAGTGTGCGTGGTACAGGAAGTAAGGTCATTTATGTGTGGCAATTAAATTTTTTAATTTTTTGGACCAAATCAAGTCTATCAGCTTATCCAGAAATATATTGATGGTTCCTTAGGCCCAGTTCACACCTGGGCGTTTTGTAGCGCGTTCCTGCGCTCTGCAAAACGCTCAAACACCGAAATCCCATTATTTCCTATGGGTATGGTTCACACCTGAGCGTATTACAGGCCGTATGAACGCGCTACAAAACGTCCTTCGCGTGTTTCCATTGGGATACAGCCAAGTAGCCCTCGGAAACGCACGTTTGTCGCACGTTTCTTTTACCGCGAATCGCGCGACTAACGCGCATATTCAATACGCCTAGGTGTGAACTCAGCCTCACTGACTCTATGTAGCCTGTGCTAAATGTCAATGAACTGAGTTTAAATTCCAATCAATTAAACAAAGAAATAATGTCTTGATCGATTTTTCAATTGATATTAAAGATCTCTTGTATGTGGATTGTGTATAGAATAAATGGTGGGCATCAGCTGTGATCTGCCCCAGAATAGATCCAGAAACCGAACAGCAGTTACATCTATTCGGCGAACATAATGCCGAGGTTGAATGTATCCATTAAGCCAGCGAAGGGTTTGTTTAAACACAACGCAGGCCTCATAAATTCCTGGCATGCTCATCCATCCCTGTAAATATTTTATTTCCTTTTGTTTTATGGCAGACGTCACTTTTTATGACAGCTGTCCGAGTCCCTTCCATCGTCCCGTCAAACGTATGGAGAAATCTCCCGGCTCTGTCCTATAAATCAGTCCGCCGGCCCATAACGAGGGCATCTTTCTGCTTTCTTACAGGTGAACGCTTTATACGATGTCATTGGAGCGACTCTGGCTAGCCAACTGTAATTTATTGGGAGGTATCGGCCCTAACGAGCAGATTAGGTGACATCACAGAACGGCAAAAAGACAATAAAATCAGTTTGTATATAAAACAGGTGTCGCGTTTACATTTATTTCTAGATTTTTATTTTTCCATCTCAATATGTTTTATTGGATTTTCAAGGTATAAGACATACAGACGTTGTCAAGTAACAGTTGTAAAAGGAACAACGTGTCGCCGGCATATAATTTTTTTTTGGTAATACCGTGTTTCCCCGAAAATAAGACACTGTCTTATATTTTTTTGGCTCAAAAAAACCACACTAGGTCTTATTTTTGGGGTAGGTTTTTTTTTTAAATGTACAACAATCCAAAGTTAGTCCAAAATGGCAAAGTTAAGAATAGGGTGATCAGGGCAATCAGGGGTGCCATAGCTTTCCAAGAGCAATATGGTAACCAGAATGAGCGAAGCGCGCTTTCACTATTGATTCCTCACAGGTGGAGTGCATTTGGTATCACTCCGCCTGTGACAGAAGTCGGCGCTATAGAGGAAGCATCGGCTTATGCGACTCCGCTCCCTGCGCTACCGCCTCGCTTCCTCTAGCGCTGGCTTCGTTGGCACCGCTGATTCTCTTCCGCCTCCCCGCGGCTCTTCAAGTTCCCCCTTATGCCACCACCGGCTTTGGGAATGGTCACAACTAGGTCTTATTTTCTGGGTAGGTGTTATTTTCTGGGAAACAGGGTATGTGGCTTTCATTGAAGAAAGGAATCCCTGTCGATTACTGGTAGAGCCAACAAATAGGTCTGCAGAGGTAAGAGTGCGGTTTGTGTTATGGCAAGACTAACCAGCCAGGGGGGAGGGAAAAGAGGAAATGAAGAGTAACTGGAGAAAGAGAGTAAGGGCAGTGGGAGGTAGAGAGAAGAGAGAAGGAATACCCGGGTGCCGCGGTGTATTGGGTAGCTAGCGAATAAGGTTATGTGTCACCAGGGGCGTCCCGAGGCTGGGTGACACCCGGAGCGGTTACCGGGTGTCGCCCCGCTGAGACGTCACCGCGCGCGCGATGACGTAATCGCGCGCATCACTCTTCTGATACCTGCCGGCAGCCATCTTGGTGATGGACGCCGGCAGAGAGAGGAGGGGGACAGTCACCCGGCGGGATAAGGTATGCTGCCGGGTCCCCTCCTCTCTCCTGATACTGGACATGGACCGAACGCCTGACTTTTCAGAGGGGGGTGACACCAAAATGACTGTTAGTCATTTTGGTGTCACCCCTCCAATGGTGTCACCCGGGTGCGGGCCGCACCCCCCTTGTGACGCCACTGCGTGTCACTGGGTCACTGGGTCAAGGGTGGATAAGAAGATGGAAGACCATGGGTCCCATATTTTATGACATTTCCGGCTCGTGTCAGTTAGAATGCAGGGGTTATTGAAATGTCACATCTGTAATTTCATTAGGTTCTATTGGCCACAGCACTGTGCGATACAATGCATCTGGTGTGAACGTCCCTTAAAGTGAATTTACATCTTTATTGTCTATTGAGGGACACGGGAATTCTTAGACTGCTGGGTTATACTGCCACATAACTTTCTGCTGCATATATCTACCACAGCACTGGGACTATACAATCATCGTCAGCCAGCATATCAATCCACCGAGCTGACAGTGACTGTATAGTTCCCGCACAGACATTACTTGGCGGGACTAAGGGTCAGGTAAGTCACCGGTGATCTCTTCTTCACACCACTGACCACCAGTGTAAGGGAACACTTTACCACTGACCACCAGTGTAAGGGAGCACTTTACCATTGACCACCAGTGTAAGGGAGCACTTTACAACTGACCACCAGTGTAGGGAACACTTTACCACTGAGCCCCAGTGTAGGGAACACTTTACCACTGAGCCCCAGTGTAGGGAACACTTTACCACTGAGCCCCAGTGTAGGGAACACTTTACCATTGCCCACCAGTGTAGGGAACACTTTACCACTGAGCCCCAGTGTAAGAAATCACTTTTTCCCCGATGTGGGTAGTCGGGATCTCTGAGTTTAGTGATGCCATTTGATCATCAGCCTGTAAAGTTTGTCTGGGAAATCCAAATGTTTGTACAACTCAGCCGGCGATTTTATTTCCGATAAGGTCGGTTATCTGAGAAAAAGCCATAAAAGCGCAAATCCCTTTACAACAGGTAATGATATTTGTGTATGACAAGATAAAGCCATCGTTGCAGCAAAAATGATATATTATATCCCACAACCAAACAATAGTGCTAGACGGGTTTTTGTTTTTTTTAAGTGTTTTTAAAAATAATTTTTAATATTTTCAATTCTACCGCTAAAGTTAAAATAATACCCGCTGATCTTGTGGTATAGGACCTTGTTCAGGCATTCCCTGTTATGGGGTGACAACTGTGCTCCTGTGTTGTCACCCTGCCACCTATGACCCTGGTGGAGACTTCGACAGCCATGCTGAGACACATTACGCAGTCCATTGTGGTTATTATCATGGAACTGGTTCGGTGACGTGCAGCTGACGTTGGTTAGAGTGTAGACAGAAAGTGGCTGAAAGATGCTGGAGGAGATCAGAAGCAATGAGATGGAAAACGAAAAAAGGTCACGCACTGACCAATGAGTACTCGCCATTTGCTAGCAAATTTAAAATACAGGGTGCAGGGCTGGGCTGCCGCATACGGGTGTAATGATAGTGCACCAGCGTAGGGGAAGGAGCGTTCACCCAAAGGTAAGTATAGAGGGGGGGGGGGCAGGGGGGAGGGGGTCCCCCCTGTTCCCGTCTGGCTTGGGGTGTCCTTGTTTATGGGAGCAGCTTCTTCAAGAGCGTCCTGATAATCTTGAAGAACAGATTACTTTAAACTAGGGATGCACCGATACCACTTTTTTAAGACCGAGTACGAGTACCGATACTTTTGATCAAGTACTCGCAGATACCAATTACCGATACTTTTTCTTAAAGGGACAGGTCACATTTTTTCTAAAGCAATACAAACTAATGCTTTAAGGTCACTTTCTTAATATTATGATTCATGAGATGACGAGGGAGCATGATGCCGGCTTCCCGGCCAATCAGAATGCCGGGCGCTGCGTCATTACACGGCGCCCGGCTTCCAGATTTGCTAGCTTCCTGACCAATCGGGAAGCCGGGCAGCGCGTCATTGCACGCTACCCAGCTTCCTGATTGGCCCGGAAAGTCGGCTCCATGCTCTCTCATCACAAGTGACGAGAGAGCATGGAGCCGTTTCCTGGCCAATCAGGAAACCGGGCAACGTGTAATGATGCACTACCCAGCTTCCTGATACAGGAAGTACTCGTGCTAGGTATCGGAGCATTTGGGCGAGTACGAGTACTAACCCAAATACTCGGTATCGGCACCGATACTAGTATCGGTATCGGTGCATCCCTACTTTAAACTGTGGATCTCCTAATGGAGGAAGGATCTATCACTACTTTTCCCCTACACATGCCCATGAAGTACAACATTGCCTTCCTATAACAGGAGTTTGTTTAGAAGTCGTCTGAAAAAACAAGAACTCTATCCAGGAATGGAAGGCGAAATCAGACGTTCTTTACAGGGACACAAAGATCCTACGATGGCAGATGCATTGCGCTAAGCTGAGGGTTTGTGTTAATCCAGCAAGCTGGCCATGGGGACATCTATAGATGGTTGGAGTGTGCCTGTGTGATGGATATCTGCGGATGCCTCTGGCCAGTGTGAGATTTAGCTTTCAATGGTAGCACATTAATGACGGAGTCCACTCGCTTACCACGTCTTTTAAAGGGCCTCTTTGCCCACTTTTATTAGAACCAACATAAAAGTCCACACCGGTGTTTCCCTCGCAGGGGGTCTTCAAACACAGTACAGCAAATAATGTTTGTCCAAGTCTCACCGACTCCAGGTTGTCACACATACTCCACTTGTAAACGGCTCTCTCTGCCTCCTCGGCTGTCTACGAGGTGCCTCTATCACAGACAGCCACCTGGCTCCCCTCTGCCTTCTGGGTGGAGTCCTCCTGACTTCCGAACATCGCTGTTCCTCTTCCCAGCTGGAGTCCAGAACACTAGCCCGCACACTTCCCATAAGTGCAGTGCACAGGTGTGCAATCAGGTGCTGGCCACTACTAAACAATGGACCCAGGACTGGAGATTTCATCCCTCCCAATTCTCTTAAAAATCTCCCAGTTCCAGGATCCCATGCCAAATCCAGTAATCCTGGGAAGAGCCACAAAGTCAGCTCTTTCCCAGTACAAAACGTGCCTCCTGGAACCGGTTAGCCCCTCTGGCTGAGAGTCCTGGGTGACTACAACCCCCGGTTCTACCGTGGGATTGCCACACAATACCACACCAGCTTGAAAGGCAGTCTACCTAAACCTGAAATTTCTGTGTTTGGTAGTTTGTGGAAAACGTAAGGTACAGCAGCCGCGGCAAAAAGACCTTTAAAAGCCCCAAATACATGCTAAAATTAATGCGATGCGTTGGATCAAGCCAAGAGTATTCTCTCTTCTAGAGTGTAGTGTCGAGTGGAAGGATACTTCTACAAGCGTCCATGTCACCGCTTGGGTAATGTGTACACTTCCCAATGGCTGTTCAGGGACAGGGTCCTATCAGGCTCCACAAGACTACAGTGGGGTCACAAAGAAGGGCGACGAGACCGGTTGGAGGTGGGCTCGGTCTCTAAGTGAAAAAAATACTCTATAAATGTTTTTGGTTTTTAAATTGGTGAATCTGTGGAAGGGGAGGTGAGAAGGAGGGATGGGAGGTGAGGGTAAGTTTGCCCTGAGATGGGCTTTAAATCACCTGACATTTGTTATTTGTCTGGCCAGACCTGGTCATGCTGGGCCATAAGCATCTCTGACTTATAGGTGATTTTAGGCCAACGCATGCTTAATGGATCACCCATTCATGTTATAATGACAGCTATAGGTTACTAAGTCAAGTGTGGAAATGGTCACCCACAAACATCTAGTGATCACCAGGGAAGTGAAGAGGTACAGTTAGGGTGGCATGCCACCCAATACAGACATTTGAGTTATATGGTAGATGTGGGAGAGTTACACCTCCTGCCCGTCTATCTCCAGGGGACATTATTGGTGAAAGCGTATTGGTGTTGAGTTCCCCGGCCTGAACACCTGCTGTGCCAATTATGAGGGACTTCCACCATCCCTGCACTGAGTTCCCGGGTCTGTACACCTGCTGTGCCCATTATGAGGGGCTCCCACCATTCCTGCACTGAGTTCCCGGGTCTGTACACCTGCTGTGTCCATTATGAGGGGCTTCCACCATCCCTGTGCTGAATTTCTAGGTCTGAACACCTGATTTTCCCATTATGAGGGGCTCCCATGATTCCTATGCTGAGATCTTGGGTCTGCATGCTTGCTGTGCCCATTATGAGGGGCTCTCAACATTCCTGCTCTGAGTTCCCAGGTTCAAACACCTACTATTCCCATTATGAGGGGCACCCACCATCCCTGTGCTGAGTTCCTGGGTCAGCTCACCTGCTGTGCCCATTATGAGGGGCTCCCAACCATTCCCGGGTTCAAACACCTATTCCCATTATGGGGGCTCCCACCATGCCTTCTAGATTTTTTTAATCTGTGACGTAAACGAGGGTCTGGAACACCCAAAATTCCCAGGCAGGGCAGGCGTACAGTCAGAGATTATGGCAGAGATCTCAGTGTTGGAGTATCCAAGACATATAAGAATTTAGGGGCTGGCTCAGCCCACCAGGTCCCAACTGTAACTAAAATATCACTTTTAGGTGTCCTGACCCTATAAACCAATACAATCCATACTACTTGACAACACAGCAGTGGACTGTTTCCCATCACCAGCGACACTTCAATTTGCTCTTTACATTTGCCTTGGACTTCCAGGTGATCACTTATAGGTTTTCCACATAAACACTGGACATGTGTAAGAGGATGAGTTTACTGGAGGACAATGTTCCCATTTGCCTGTTTGCACACTTCGCATGATGGCTTCGTAAACTCTCTTAAGCTATTATAATCTTTGTAAGTAGAAGTTTATTGACCGCATGACCCATTCTGGCCAGGATATCCAGAATTACCCATCACATTACAGAGAATTGCGGTATTTCTCATGCTCACTTGAACATTATAGAGAAATTCTTCTCCCAGCCAATGGGACTCTGAGAAGAAGAGTATAAAATGCCACGAGACCTCTGTTTCTGCATCTCTTCCTTCATCCAGTCCACACAGAACTGTCCCATCTCCAACATGAGGGCCCTGTCTGTGTGTTGTGTCCTGCTCACCGTCCTGGTGGTGGCTGAACAAGTTCAAGGAGATGGACAGTTCGTCAAACTGTGCGGCCGAGAGTTCATCAGAGCGGTCATCTACACCTGCGGAGGGTCCAGGTGGAGGCGCTTCCTGGTCGGGAATCCCCAAGACATGGCTGGTAGGTGTTATATAAAAAAGCCTTTCTGAACCAAGGTGCTGTGGCACCCTGGTGCACCTTCTGGCTTCCTAAGAGGGTCCCTTAAAAGTTTGTGGCAGTGGGACTGTGATATGAAGGGGGTCTCATGATGTCAAGGCAGGCTCCAGATGGGGGCTCATGATATGAAGGGGGTCTCATGATGTCAAGGCAGGCTCCTGATATGAAGGGGGCTCATGATGTCAAGGGAGGCATCTGATATGAAGGGGGCTCATGATGTCAAGGCAGGCTCCTGATATGAAGGGGGTCTCATGATGTCAAGGCAGGCTACTGATATGAAGGGGATCTCATGATGTCAAGGGAGGCATCTGATATGAAGGGGGCTCATGATATCAAGGGAGGCATCTGATATGAAGGGGGCTCATGATATCAAGGCAGGCTCCTGATATGAAGGGGATCTCATGATGTCAAGGGAGGCATCTGATATGAAGGGGGCTCATGATGTCAAGGCAGGCTCCTGATATGAAGGGGGCTCATGATGTCAACCCCCCAGTACTTCCAGGTATGGAAGAGCATGTACATTACAGGAGGGTGAGGAGGGACCTGCTCCTGAGAGCTTACACTCTAGTAGGAGGATTTCAGTTCTTTCAATCATGGAGGCTCTTCATCATATGTGCAGGGCCGGATTGACTCTCTCTGCTGCCCTAAGTCCCGGGCCTTGGTTGGCCTCGTGGGAAATCCAGCCCTGCATATGTGAGTGTTACCCAGGATGGTCTGCATGCAAATACATGCCCACTCCTCCCACTCTTGGAAATGCCCACTCCTCCAGGCTAACATCCACCCATCCAGGCATTTGGACATTTGCATAACTCCTCCCAAGAGCCAGGCCACTTCTTGCATCAGAGCTGAGTGCTATTGAGAGGAATACTGAGACAGGGTACTCTGATGTCTAAAATAAAGTATGTAATGAAGATGGAAACGTTTTATTCAAAAATGGTTTTGATTGGCCGGTGGGAGGAACCAGGGAAGGAAAAATATAAGGAGATATAATGTCAGCTTGAATTGTGGCCATGTTGGAGGTACCTAAAGCTGTCCTGATTTTAATCTTGTGAATAGGGGATGTAGGTCCCAAGGAGGGATGTAGGGATGTAGGTGCCATTTATAAAATGACATGAAAAAAATGTATTGAAACTCATCAACCAATCAGATTGTAAGAACCGGTTGGGTTCTGACATTTTCATTGAGGAAGCAGCAACATTTCTTTTTTTTAATCTTTTAACAGAACGGGAGAATTTCTTCGCTTTCCACGGTGCTGACACAAAGGAGAGCGGGCCCCTGCCTACAGACCAGAAGATGACCTCCCAGGTGGGCTATGAGGACCTACAGCAGACCGGATCTCTGGAAGAACTTTGGGGGTCCCAGAAGAACACCGTCCAAGAGAGACGAGACCTGAATGAGCTGCTGACCACGGCCTGCTGTAGGACCGGCTGCAAGAAGAAGGACTTGAACTCACTCTGCTAGGGGGGCCAGCCAATGTCACATGTTAGCTTGGTAACAGTGCGTGTTCAAGTGTCACATGACCCGTCTGTATGACCACACCCACCTCACTGCTGGTACTGATAATTGTGTTTCATCAACGTGTTTGATAATGATTTGTAAAACTCCAGACCTCATTGTCATATCTCTGTACAGGCATTCAATAAATATAATTATTTGCTGGATTACGTTGTAGACTGATGACTTATACAAAGCTGATACATACCGGAGTAACCCATTAAAGAGACCCTGTCCCCAGACCATTTATTTCAACAACACTCCTTCCATAACATATGTGCATTTAACATATTTTTAATACATGCTATTTGGGGATGAGCTCAGATTCTGACCAAACCCGGTCTGAACCTGAGCTCCTCCAAACCTGGAAGTGTTCTGGGGCCACCTGCCCATTGAGTTGCGGGCCGGGACATTCCCTACCCCACAGCTGAACATTCACAAAGGTGTGGGATAACTTTGCTGATGTCATTGACCTTATATGGCCACATAACCTTATATGGTCATTGACATAATATAGCCATGTGGCCATATAATCATTGACCTTATATGGCCACATAACCTTATATGGTCATTGACATAATATAGCCATGTGGCCATATAAGGTCAACAACGGCACTGTATCCTGCTCCTTTTCTTACGTGCAAATGCAGGTGGGGAATACTCTGGTCGCAGCTGATTGGGTGGGTGGCCCCAGGGCACTTCCAGGACCTGGTTTGGTTCAAACAGGAGCTCATCCCTAAATAACATGTATTAAAAAGATGTTAAATGCATATATAATCTTATGGGAAAATTTGTGTTAAAATAAATAGTCTAATTGAGTGGCAGTGGAAGGGGCTTCCTTCCGTGTTTGAAAAAGCTCCTTCCATGTTGGGAGAGGCTGCTTCAATGTTTTTGGAATCTCCATCTGTGTTCAGAGAAGCTTCTTCTATGTTTAGAGAAGCTCCTGCCATGTTTTGAGAAGCTCCTTCCATGTTTGGAGAAGCTCCTTTAATGTTCAGAGTGGCTCCTTTCGTGTTCGGAGAGGCTCCTTCCATATTTGGAGAGGCTCCTTCCATGTTTGGAGAAGCTCCTTCCATGTTTGGAGAAGCTCCTTCCATGTTTGAAAAAGCTCCTTTTGTGTCCAGAGAGGCTTCTTCCATATTTGGAGAGGCTCCTTCCATGTTCGGAGAAGCTCCTTCCATGTTTGGAGAAGCTCCTTCCATGTTCGGAGAGGCTCCTTCCATGTTTGGAGAAGTTCCTTCCATGTTCGGAGAGGCTCCTTCCATGTTTGGAGAAGCTCCTTCCATGTTTGAAAAAGCTCCTTTTGTGTCCAGAGAGGCTTCTTCCATATTTGGAGAGGCTCCTTCCATGTTCGGAGAGGCTCCTTCCATGTTTGGAGAAGCTCCTTCCATGTTCGGAGAGGCTTCTTCCATATTTGGAGAGGCTCCTTCCATGTTCGGAGAGGCTCCTTCCATGTTTGGAGAAGGTCCTTCCATGTTCGGAGAGGCTCCTTCCATGTTTGAAAAAGCTCCTTTTGTGTCCAGAGATGCTTCTTCCATGTTCGGAGAGGCTCCTTCCATGTTTGGAGAAGCTCCTTTCATGTTTGCACAGGCTCCTTTCATGTTTGAAAAAGCTCCTTCCATGTCTATAGAGGCTCCTTAAATGTTTGGAGAAGCTCCTTCTGTGTTCGGAGAGGCTCCTTCCATGTTCTATGGCTTCTTTCCATGTTCTGTGTTCAGACCGGATTTGTTCTGAACCTGAGCTAATCCCTAATGTCCTTTACCTCCATTGAATAGACATCCAAAAGCCCTGAGACTGCCATTGGGCGCCGCCATGTTGGATGTGCTATCAGCCGCTCACAGTGTGCAGTAAAAACAGTGGAAGCAATGTCAGTCCAGGAGCGGAGCCGCTACAACTATGTAAGACTGAAGGGAAGGCCGGAGTTCAGCAGTCAGGTAACATCGGAGTATAGATCTCTAGAATCACCAAGCAACCAGCAAATGACGGATGGAATGTATGGACAGTTAATATTTACTTGCAGTCAAAGTGAAAGATGAGTGTAAACACATCATACATTTCCTGTAGCAAAGGTCTCGACCACAGGAAGTATTGACACAGGTATTAATGTGAGCAGTGATAGATTGCGGGGAATTATATTGGGGATTGGTAGAACGTGACATAATTCATTCCGCACTTTCACATTACACAAAGCAGCCACCGACTCGGACAAAGTCCCGTGCAAACGCTGAACTGCTGCCAAAGAACATTTCACACCGAGGATTTCCTCTCCTCCTGTTGGGGCTGCGAGACCAGAACCCATCAGTGTCCTATTGCTCATTGCTTAATCCCTGATGGAGGGGGATTCCTGAGCCCCGAAATGCGTTGGCTGTGGACACCATCTTGAGATTTGTGGAGCCAATCTTTGTGGACTCTTCAGATGATGACCTGGCGCTCGTTTTTAGTCTTGATATGGATTTCTCATTCTGGGTGGCCCCTGCCTCTGGAGCCCCCCCCCCTCGTTTTGTGACGAGCTGGCAGAACTAAGCCATCAGGCCCCAACATTGCTTCCATGCAAATGGAGAAAGTTTTTGATCCAGCGCCTCATCTCCACCCCCCCAGCTTGTGATTGGTCACTGAAGGAGAGGCAGCAGTCTAATGAACTCATCTGTCACTCTGCTTTCCCCTTCTTTCAGCATGTTTGACCCTTGTTTGCACTTGAGCACAACTGACTGACTCCATTGCTGCCCCTTCCTTTCCCGGGCTGAGCTCTGCTCTAGGGACTGGAGGAGGCTGATGCTGGGGGTTAAATTCAGGAATGTACACTAGATACCTTTAAAAATACACTTAATGACGTGTTGGGTTGGTGTTTATGTGTCTGAAGTTCACCTATAAGGCCCGGTGCAGACCTCCGCAATCCGGGATCGCGCGGTCCTGCACAATGCAGGCCGGTATTTGCCGCGCGGCCCCATTGATTTCAATAGGGTGACATCCGCATGGCAATCGCAGAAAAAAGGTACATGTCACAAGGGGGGTGCGGCCATTGGAGCGGTGACACCATTGGAGGGGTGACACCAAAATGACTCGCAGTCATTTTGGTGTCACCCCCCTCAGAAAAGTCGGGCGCTCGGTCATGGACCGAACGCCCAACAGTGTCAGGAGAGAGGAGGGGACCCGGCAGGCATACCTCATCCCGCCGGGTGAATGTCCCCTCCTCTCTCTGCCGGCGTCCATCACCAAGATGGCCGCCGGCAGGTATCAGAATACTGCCGCGCGTGCGCGATGACGTCATCGCGCACGCGCGTGGTGACGTCACGCAAATGCGCAGTGACGTCTCGGCGGGGGTGACACTTGGTTACCGCTCCGGGTGTCACCCAGCCTCCGGACGCCCCTGCATGTTCCATTTTTTTTTGTGATTTACGATGCGCGGCTGTTTTAGCACGTTCCGCCCGGCGCGACTTGGGGGCCATTAGAAAATAATGCCACCCACAGCGCGATCGGTTCACACCTTGGCGACTCCTGACCGCGCGGCAATCCGCACGGAATCGTGCACGAGGTGTCGCGTAGGTGTCCTCTGGCCCTAAGACCAGGATGGACAGTTCACAATGGGAGAGGGAATGAATGTGCACCTAGCAAGCTATTATAAGCACGTGTCATGGAGAGGACGTTGTGGTACACAGAGAGTTCCGGAACAGGACAGCAGTGAGCTGCTCTAGGATTGGATTACATGCACCTTGTTCATTCTGTGTCCATATCTCAATCAAAGCCATTTAGAGGAAAGGGTTGTATCCTAAAAAGACAAACAAGGAGGAGGGGCTGCTCCGATACCGTATACTCCCAAGTCACTGCTGGCATTATGAGGATACCAAGTTGTAGATCAAGCTTAGTTACAAATCTGAACCCCTTCACTGAAAACACGGATTAAAGACACAGAAACTTGTTTTTTTAATTCAAAACTTTTTTTTTACTGTCGTTTCTTGCAAACTTTAACAAAATAAATATGTTTTATACAAAAAAGAAGAAAGGCAAAAACAGCAGATATCTGCAATTGTCATCATCTGGTTAAATCTGAACACGATCTACTTTAAAGGTAGGCAGAGTGACTGATCACCACCCATCATGGAACTACAACCCCAGCATGCACTGCGGTGATGAGGCCGGTACAGATTGTAGCACAACGGCATCTGTAAACAGCATCACAAACCAGCCCTGTCACATCTCGTGCTGTCACTTGTAGTTCCACAACAGCTAGGAAAACTAGAAGGGAAAGCTGGTACAGTATTTCGGTTTTGCTGGGAGGATTGACTTGTCTGCTGGCTACAGTTCCATCTCTCTGGGACTAAAGCAATGAGATTGGTGCGTTTGCTTTTCTAGCACCTTCCACCGTTGTGTGTTTGTGGGAAGACGCTTAGGGTTCATTCAGATGGCCGTACAGGTCCATGAACGCCCGTAAAGACCCGATCCCGGAAGGGACAGGTGCTGAGTGTAATTGTGCGCAGCAGCCTGTTCTTCCCTATAGGAGCAGATGGGTGAATGCAATTACACACGGTCATGCGCAGATACCCGAACCTGCACATGCGTGCGGGTCCAGTTGCCCACACTTGGACCCATATGGAAGAACAGGCCGCAGCATACAGTTACACGCAGCACCTGTCCCTTCCGCGATGAGGTCTTTGTACAGGCGTGCACGCTATATGGACGTGCACGCCCGTCTGGATGAGCCCTTATAGTGTAGTAGTTAGGGATGCACTGATACTAGTATTGGTACCGATACCAAGTATTTGGCCTAGTACTCGTACTCGCCCTAATGCTCCAATACCGGAACTTCCGGTCACAGGAAGATTCTGACCAGCAGTGCCGTAGGGGAACATGGAGCCAGCTTCCCGGGCCATCAAGAAGCCGGGCGGCGAGTAATGACCTGCCTCCCGGCTCCATCCTGATTGGCTGGGAAGCTGGTTTCTCGGGCCAATCACACTCAAGCCGGCCAAACAAGATAGAGCCGGCTTCCCAGGCAATCAAGAAGCCGGGCGGCAAGTAATGACCTGCCTCCCTGCTAATTGGCTGGGAAGCTGTTTTCCCGGGCCAATCACACCCAAGCCGGCCAAACAACATAGAGCCGGCTTCTCGGGCAATCAAGAAGCCGGGCGGCGAGTAATGACCTGCCTCCCGGCTCCATGCTGATTGGCTGGGAAGCTGGTTTCCCGGGCCATACAACATGGAGCCGGCTTTTCGGGCAATCAGGAAGCCGGGCGGCACGTCATTACCCGTCGCCCGGCTTCCTGATTGCCCTGGAAGCCGGCTCCATACAAGCGGAAGCAACGGTATCGGTACTCAGTATCGGCAAGTACCAAAAGAAAAATATTGGTACTCGTACATGATACTGAAAAACCGATATTGGTGCTTCCTTAGTAGTAGCTATAGTCCGTTATTGGTTGATAGGGTGAGCTAGGCTGGGAAGGATTACTTACGTTGGGAGGTGGCCAGAACCTCTACTAAAAAAACCTGTGTAGAATATATCTCCAAGCAGGCCTTAGGTGTGTGAGTGGTCACTCTGGATGCCTACGGGGGAGGCCCATAGGACCTTCTCAGTTTCCAGGTGGTGTGGAAGCAAATACAAAGAAAGAAAGACCCCTTTCCTTTATTTTTGGGGTAGTTTGGCCAAGGAGTCTACGGGTTCGGCTCTTGAAAGAAGAGAAGTGAGGCTGCGATCTCAATAAGAAAATTCTTTATTGGAGAGAAACTTCTAGACACAATCACCATATTTCAAGAGTCATCCAGTCACTTCTTCAGGGCTTGTGCTGTGGCAGCTGGGCTCAAAAGTGGCCAACAGGAGACAAAGGACTAGTCACCAGTATTACCTGCAGCTGATATTCTCCCCGTTACAGATTCACCATGACCATGTTCTGCACAGTGTCTGGGTGTGCAGGCAGCCATCTTGTCAGGGCTTTGCTTCCTGATATCAGTACTGCCCCGCGGTGGTTGGTGACCTGATGACTAGTGGAGGTATAATAAAGCAGCAGCGGAGGTGGAGGAAGCACAGATCCGCAGAAAGGATGAAGGAGCAGGGAGATCCTTGCACTGCAATTTCTCAGGTGTAGCTTCCTCTCCAGCAAGCAGAACAGCAGCGACATCACCAAGGCTCACTGTGGTGGGACTAGAAGTCAGAGGCAGCAGGGCCTTAGATGATCTCACACTGCAGATACATATACGAGGCTACAGAAGGAGTCACCTGCCTGCAAGAACTGTTCAAACACCAAATCCTGAAGAATCGGCCTGACACACCATGACATGCAATGTGTGGATTGTGTCTATATGTCCATCTATAATAAAGCTTTTTCATATTGAGATCCCAGTCTTACTTCTCTTCTTTTGAGAATGGAAATCTGGCCAAATGACCCCCCGGGAGTGACTTTTTCCTACTTAGTATGTGAAAACTTCGACATCGTGGCCCTTGTCAGAAGGAATGGAGCCTCAAACACCCACAGGAAGTTCTCATTGCTGGAGTCTCTGAGACAGCTAACAAGCTGAGTGGTGAACAGTGCCCACCCAAATGTGGAATACCAGTTTTCATGAGTCATGATTTCATATAACCAGGTCACCCATCCTCCCTGCAGTGCCCCCCACTTCTGCCTACTCGTAGTACACGGCGTAGACATTGGCCAGAGCAAACAGGGAGCTGTTCTTGAAGGTGTAGGAGGCAAACGTGTCGTTAGCTGGGTCCCAGATACAGCGGCTGCCCACACGCATGCTCTGATCGTTCAGCTGTCCGATGTAGATGAGAACGATTATTTTATATCGCGGGATCATCAGGTCCTTCACTCTGGCTTTAACTACCTGGAAGTCAAAGAAACCAGAGCTTCTATAATACGGATGAAAAGGAAGACGCCTGGCAAAGCATCCATCCCAACACACACCCCACCCCCTGGATTGTCACTGCCCCTGGAGGTTTTGGAGGTTGACTGCAACCTCTAAGGGGCTGATTTATAAAGCCGTGATATGGCCGTGCTAGGGCCACACTGCTGTGCTTGTTTTGGAAACAAGTGAAGCCCTGCTCAAATTGTTTAATAGGGGAAGAAAATACAAATGTGGGAAGTGATCTCATGGTCCCGTGACCTGCTAAAGTCAGGTGACCACTCTCTCCACCAATCACAGAGTGTTAATCTGCAATGCTGGCAGGCTCCGCACTACATTCTGCAATTTAAGTGGTAGCATGCAGAGCGTAGATTGGATGCGGGAACTGCTCTCCCGTATAACCAGACCCCTTGGGGGTGTCTGAATCCGGCTCACTGCCCCGAAGAGACACGGGAATGGATGAATGAATTGGACTTCCAGCGTGAGTCTCACCTCAGAAATTGTCTTTGTCATCTGTCTACATAACTCGGCTTCATACTTCTCCTCCTGAAGATAACTGGTCAGGACGTCCTTCAGAATATTATTCACTGTGGCTACAGGAAAGCGTCTCCCGGGGACTGCGGCAGAAAAATCATTCATAACTCATTAAGAGAACCTGTCATCAACCACCGCAGGTAAACGCACAGAAAAATCAAGTATTTGTAATAATTACTTACAGTGTGTTTCCCTTTCAGACATTTTTACTGACTTGCACTTTGCCTCTGGACTTGCTAGAAAATTTGACTTCTCCAGGAAGAGTCAGTTACCTAGCTCCGCCCCCTCCCTCAAGTCACAGCCCTCTCCTCTTCTGGGAGTGTGTCATTACTGACTTTGCTGGCCCAGCTCCTCACCTATGTCCCCAAAATCTGGGACTGTTGGGGTGTGTACCCATGAGATATTTGCCCTGGCCCCCTTTTATGTACTAGTACTATAGAGTGTCACTTGAGTGACACCTATACTTGAGAGAGTCTGCTGGGGCTGCTGACATCACATCCAAGATGGCGGCACCCAGCAGAGGCCCCAGGTCTTTTATAGGTGAATGAAATGCATAAAATACAATACATACACATAGAATCTTATAGAAAGATTGATATTGAAATGAATCGTTGGATGACAGGGTCTCTTTGTACGTATATACATATGTGTTCCCCCTTTTCAAGAATCAACAGTCGGGAAAGTTGGAAACTTTTATTATTGCTGGAAAAAATCACCGTCTCTATCTGTCCTGGTGACAACTGACTGAGACAAAAAGGGTGATGGGAAAGCGAAAATGTTACAGTTGTCACCAGAACAGGAATGGAGAGGAAACCTTCCAATGGGGACACCTGTGCAGGTAACAGCATTTTAATGGCTTTGCCCCATCTGCCCTGCTCATGCAAGGACAGTTTTGTGTGGGCAGAGTTGAGAACTCTTAAGGGAAAACCTCAGCAGGGACCCCCGAGAGATATAAGATACTGACAAGCACCAGTGCCGACCTCAAGCCAAGCATTCTGGGTTCATTGGGGTAGACGGAGCCTGTAAGTCCAGATGAGTATGTTCATACCTAACTGATATGTATTTTCCATCTGCACGGCCGGACGCTGGACGTCATCGTGGTGTCCCGGTTCGTCGATGTAAGACACCGTGCTCAAAGAGC
Source organism: Nanorana parkeri (assembly GCF_000935625.1). Lineage (NCBI taxonomy): Eukaryota > Metazoa > Chordata > Amphibia > Anura > Dicroglossidae > Nanorana > Nanorana parkeri. Next base: position 921,638 of record NW_017306898.1, on the reverse strand, counting down.
TGCAATAACACAGATCACATGATGATTAGTCATAGAGCTGGCACCCGATTGTAGAGAAATCTTACCATGTGGCCATAAATAGGAGTTGTACAAATTGGATGGAACGCTGGAACCAATGGGAGCATCCGTTATGTGGGCGGAGTTCTACCCTATGAATTTACTAGAAACCTTTGATGTTGACACAATGTGCCATCATGGCCGGCTACAATTAGACCCAATGGGGCTAATTTATACACCTCCCACCCAACCATATGGTGGGTAGTGATGGGCTCGGGCGTGTTCGCAGCTCCACGTGCCGAGCACGCCGGGAAGCTGACAGCGCGCAGCGCCAATCACAGGTACTGAGACATGTTCCGGGTCCGCAGCTGCAGAGATCGGGAAATGTCTCAGTGCCTGTGATTGGCGCTGCGCGCTGTCAGCTTCCTGGCGGGCTCGGCACATGGAGCTGCGAACACGCCCGAGCCCATCACTAATGGTGGGCAAATGCCGTTTGCATGGTGCTCCATCTAGTGGCAGGAATGCCATGCGAACGGCCAGGGGTGTCCCTACACTTTTCGCCGGGGGCGGGGTTTGTAGTGGTGCACATTACCTGGGGGGGTAATTGGTGTGGGGCCTGGGGTGCATGGTAACAGCGGCTCTATTCGGTGTCCCGTCCAGCTCACTGACATGACGTGCTTGCCGGGACCTAGGCAGGACATCACCCAGATTGTCCTGCTCGGCTCCTGGCAACCAGTGGCAGGCAGAGTATCACAGGTTGCTAAGAGCTCCTAGCAACCTGCGACGCTCTGCGCCGTACCGCTGACTCTGTCCTAGCTCACCGACGTCACTGTTTGCCAGGTGCTGACCGGGACGCCAGCCAGATCATCCTGCTCAGCTCCTGACAACCAATGATGTCAGTGAGTGGGCGGGACTCTGGGCAGAGCATCAAAGATTGCTAAGAGCTCTTAGCAACCTGGGACACTCTGGCCCCCATGTGACCCAATGAGATGCCGCCTCAGGATGTAGGCACATGTCTGTGAACGGCATGCGCCTACATCCTGTACAGATCATAGAGGTCTATCTGCACAAAATCCAGGACTGTTTGGGGGCAGAGTTGGAACGGTGTACCCATAAGATATTTGCCCTTGCCCCCCAGTTACCCAAACTTGTCCCCTTATCTGAAAAGCCACCACCCTTCCTCCTTGGTGAGCCACGTATAATATGGACAGAAGGCTTGGCCTGCTCACTCTCTAGATTCTTTGGGTTTGTGCAGGTTGTCCCTGGGTTTCACTTCATGGCTCCCCAGTGACGAGACGCTTCCTCTCTTCTTCAGCAGGCGGGCTGCCTTGTCCTTCGCGGCGTCCGACATGTCTGCGGAAAGTGACAATGACACCTGTCAGATCCCGGGAATAAAACAACACAAACTGATGATCTGAATGAATGGGGCCGATGTATAAAACGTCCGCCCGGCGTATAGCTGAGCGAATGCCGTTCACATGTCATTACTGCCACTAGATGGAGCTGAGGAGCAGAGGAGATTCCGGCGCTCCTCGGCTCCATCTAGTGGTCATAATGTGCAACAGCCATGCACACGGGAGTCACGGCACATTATGGCCACTAGGTGGAGCCGAGGAGCGCTGGAATTACCTCTGCTCCTCAGCTCCATCTAGTGGTCAGATTGTCATACAACGGCGGACGCTGGGTGGACGTTTTGTACATCAGCCCCGGAGTGTATCTAAAGCCAATACAGTCGGTCACATTGACCAGGACTTGCTCTGTCATGTTGAAGACAGTTTGCATCTCATCCAAGCAGCTTCTTCAGATTCTAATGGGTGCCAGGAACGCAGCATTTCCATCCACACAGGCAGCACAGACATCCCAATGCAGGGGTGGGGCCGCCCCACCAGGCTGTGCTTTAACTACAAATCCCAGCATGCACCGGTCTCAGGGAGTCATGCCTGTAACTGGCAGTCTTGCAATGGCTCATGGGATTTGTAGTTCCACAACTGCTGGAGGGCCGAAGTTATCTACCCATGTGGAGATGGTCAGAGACTGCAGACATGATACAGGGGATGGTCAGAGACTGCAGACATGATACAGGAGATGGTCAGAGACTGCAGACATGATACAAGAGATGGTCCTCAGGTTGGTCCCCGGTGGCCCCCCCATTGGTGGACGGTGATGTCATCATTGCCCCCATAGGTCTCTATAGAGAGTACAGCGGCACCAGACACTGGGGATCGGTGACACGTCTCATGGAGTGGATGACGGAGGAGGAAGCCGGGATTGTCTTTGTGTCCGCTCACCCCGGGGCAATGTGACACCACAGCAGCCCGTCTCCTGGATACCCCCCCTCCCCCTCCATCGCCACAAACACACTGGCACCGGCCCGCCATTGATAGATCCCCTGCCATTAACCCTTCCATGTTTGCCCCTTCGCTTCATGCGGCAAATTGAAAGAATGGCTTTTTTTTAAAATTGTCATATAACACACTTCCTTTTCTAGGGTGACAACCAGGTCCGGGCCCGGGCGGTAGGCAGAAAAGGCAGCCGCCCTGGGCAAAAAAAAAACACAGAACCTGCAACCTAAGCTGCTGTAATTCACAATTCTTTGGCTCTCTTGCCATGGGTGGACTTTGTCCTGATACTGGTGACAACGCTCACACACTGTACTCTATAGAGGGGCAGCGTTGCCACCCTAAAACAGGACTACAGAACAATGCCAGGTATTTTACTCTGCAATACTCAGGCATAATATACCCCAGATATAGGTATGGGGTTAGGAAGGTGACAGCTTGGTGACCAGTAGAGCACGCTGGGCCTTGTAGTCCTCCCCTTAGGCCGGACATTGTATATGAGGAGGAGATGGGACTGAGAGGAGTTTACCTGCTGCACGCGATCACTCCACGGATCCAGGTCAGCGTTCCGTTGCCCTGGCAACCAGGCAGCAGAGGAGAGGGCGGGACCTTCTCCCTGAGGCTGGCGAACCACAGGCAGGAAGCCGAGCGGTGACGTCACTGAGGCTAACTCATCGAACTCTCCAATTACGTTCGAGAGAACAGCGGCCATGTTGGCTGCCTCTCTCAGGCTGAGGCTTGGAACGCAACGCGGAAGTGAGATGCGGTTCATAAAGCGGAAGTAGGAGAGCTGGCCCCTTTGGCTTTTGCGGTTACTGTGTACGGTGCGTGGTCGGCGAGGAGCTATGTGTGAGGCGGTAAGTGGCGGCTTAACTCTTTGTACCCCGGGGAAATAGCCTTCTTTTGTCCAGGGGCTCGGTGCGGTACCCCATAGCAAGCGGGCAGGTTTACCTCACTGTGTATGACACCTGGTTGCTATGGGTTACCGACCAGGTACTGTGCAAGAGGTATCGCAGGCCCTTATGATCTGTCGCCATGGTGATTTGACTTTCTCGGGTGCGTTTTGTGATGAAAGGAACCAATTGTGACCTTTAATGTAAATCTCAATGAAGTCTGTAGGAGGATCAATTCTCTCATAGGTGGATTTGTCAAAGCTAAACTGAAAATGGAATTTGGTTGCCATGGGCTCTGCTCCTGTACACATGGGGGGGGGGGGGG